>NW_016806264.1:0-2953 GCF_001698545.2 Rhinopithecus bieti
AAAATAAAATCTAGGTAGGAAAGAGCCCAGCTGGGTGCCTTCTGTTGTTGGGTGGGGTGGGAAGCACTGAGTCTAGGTCTTTTTCTTCTGTCAAGTGGAGGACCTAAGACATCCTTCTACTGTGCTCTTCCTCCAGTCCCGACATCTGAATTCAGCTCATCATCTTCTTACCACCTTTTAAAAATCCACTTTGTTGCCTGCTGTGTTATTTCCAAAGTCTAGAGTTATAGTTCGTGAGTAGGGGCAGGGAGAGATGAATCCATATCAAAATACAAGTACTCTCCTCAGTCTTGTCCATTTCTTCCTTTTTATCTATGACTCTTCTTTGCTCTCTTTAGAGGTATAATTCACTTACTGTAAAATACACCTATTTAAGGTCTTCTGTTCAGTGTTTTTTCATTTAGTCACTAAATTGTGCAACTAATACCACTATTAAATTCAAAACAATTTTTCATCACCGAAAAAAGAAACATCCATTAGTAGTCAGTAATCCTCACTCTTCATTCCTTTCTCCCTCTAGACCCTGGCAATCACATTAGTCTACTTTCTGTCTCTACAGACTTGCCTATTCTGGGCATTTTACATACATTAAATTATATAATAAATGATTTTTTTTCACTTTGCATAATGTTTTCAAGGTTTATTTGTGTCACAGCATGTATCAGTACTTCATCCCTTTTTATGACTGTATAATACTCCATTGACTAGATTTACAACTTTTCTTTATCCATTCATCTCTTGATAGATATTTAAGTTATTCAAACTTATTTTCTCTAATTTTCTTATAATTCCTTCTTTGATACATTCATTGAAGAATACGTTGGTTAATTTTAAGATATTTGAGGATTTCTTTTTTTCTGTTGTTTGTTGTAATTTCATTCCAATAAGGTTGAAAAAAATACTTTGTATAATTTGAAGACTTTTAAATTTATTAAAACTTATTTTGTGGCCTAGAATATGGTCTATTCTGGAGGATAATTTATGTCCTCCTAAGACAAACATTCTGTTGTTGTTGGGTGGAATGTTCTACAGAGGTCTGTTAAGACTAGTTGGTTTGTAATATTATTCAAATTTTTTATTTTCTTGTTAAACTTCTACCTAGTTGTTCTGTCAATCATTTGTACTGGAGTAGTGAAGTCTTTAACAATTATTGCTGAATTATTTATTTTTACCTTTACTTTTGTTAGATTTTTCTTCATGTATTTTGGGTCTCTGTTGTTAAGTACATATATGTTCATAATCATTTTATTTTTCTGATAGATTAACCCTGATGTCATTATAAAATGTCCCTCTTTTTCTCTAGTAACAATTTTATCTTAAAGCTCTCTTTTGTTTGCTTCCTTTTGCTATAATTTTCCCTTTTTAACATGTGTATCTTTGAATATAAAGCATGCCTCTCATGGAGAGTATACAGTTGGATCATTTTAAAGTCCATTCTTACACCTTTTAATTGGGGTAATTAATTAATATTAATGCTATTACTAATAAAGTCGGATTTATATTGGTCATTTTGCTTTTTATTTTATCTATGTCTCATGTCTTTTATTTTGTTTCTCAATCTCGATTTCCTGCCTTTTTGTATTAGAGATTTTCTACTGTATCTTTTGTTTCTTATTTCTTTTACTGCATTTTTCTGAGATATTTTCTTAGTCATTGTCCTGAGGACTACAAGTAGCATCTTAACTTAAACAACCTAGTTTAAATTATACTAAGTTAATTTCAAGTGTCCTAATATTTTACTCCACAATAATTTTTTTCTCTCATGTTCCTTTGTATTATTAGTTTCATAAAATTATTAATATACCTCTATATAACTCTATCAGCATAATTTTGTAATTACCTTTCATGCAGTTTTTTAAAACAAGTACAGAAAAAATATTTGGAAACAAAAACATATTTATATTATGTTTTATAATATCTGAGTAGTTACACCTTTACTAATGCTCCTTGTTCCTTTATGCAGATTTGAATTACTGTCCAGTCTTCTTTTATTGTAGCCTGAAGCACTCTGGATAGTATTTATCTTGGGTAGGTCTGCTAGCAACTGATTACCTCCATTTTTGTCTTTCTAGAATTTTCTTTATTTTCCCTCATTCTTGAAGGAGATTTAGCTAGGTACAGAATTCTTACCTGGCAGGCTTTTTCTTTTAGTACTCCAAAGATGTCATCCTGCCTTTTTCTGGCCTCTGTGGTTTCTGATAAGAAGTCAACTGCTAATCTTTTTTAATATTCCTTGTACTTGATTAATTGCTTTTCTTTTGCTGCCTTCAAGAACTTTTCTGTCTTTGATTTTTATCAATTTGACTATGATCTGTCCATGTGTGGATCCTTTGGAATTTACTCCACTGGAAGTTCACTGAGCTTTGTGAATGTATAGATTAAGTGTATCAAACTTAGGTTTTCAGACATTATTTTGTCACATATTTTTTCTACCTCTTTCTTTTCTAATTCCCTCAGGAAGCAGTAGGGCAGCATTATATGTATGTTGGTATGCTTGCTGAGATTCTGTTCACTTTTCCTCATTATTTTTTCTTTCTGCTCCTCGGAGTGGATTTATCATTAAATTAACTGATTCTTTTGCCAGCTCAAATCTGTTGTTGAATTTCTCTAATGACTTCTTGTCAACTCCAAAATTTTGGAGGCCAAAGCAGGAGGATCACTTATGGCCAGGAGTTAGAGACCAGACTGGGCAACATAACAAGAACTTGTCTCCACTAAATAAATAAACAATTTAAAATTAAAAATTAGTCAGGCATAGTAGCACATGGCTGTAGTCCCAGCTACTCAGGAGGCTGAGGTGGAAGGATTGTTTGAGTTCAGGAATTTGAGGCTGCAGTGAGCCATGATCGCACTGCTGCACTCCAGCCTAGGCAACCAAGTGAAAACTGGAGGGAAAAAAGAAAGGGAAGGAAGGAAGGAAGGAAGGAAGGAAGGAAGGAAGGAAGGAAGGAAG
>NW_016806265.1:0-586 GCF_001698545.2 Rhinopithecus bieti
TAGTTTATTGAGTGTTTTTAACATGAAGTGGTGTTGAATTTTATCAAAGGCCTTTTTTGCATCTATTGAGATAATCATGTGGTTTTTGTCATTGGTTCCGTTTATGTGATGGATTACATTTATTGATTTGCATATGTTGAACCATCTTCACATTCCGGAGATGAAACTGAGTTGATCATGGCGGATAAGCTTTTTGATGTGCTGCTGGATTCAGTTTGCCAACATTTTATTGAGGATTTTTGCATCAATGTTCATTAGGGATATTGGACTGAAATTTTCTTTTTTAGTTGTGTCTCTGCAAGGTTTTGGTATCAGGATGATGCTGGCCTCATAAAATGAGTTAGGGAGGATTCCCTCTTATTCTGTTCTTTGGAATAGTTTTAGAAGTAACGGTACCAGCTCCTCTTTGTACGTCTGGTAGAATTTGGCTGTGAATCCATCTGGTCTTGTGCTTTTTTTGGTTGGTAGGCTATTAATTACTTTCTCAATTTCAGAACTTGTTATTGGTCTATTCAGGGATTTGACTTCTTTGTGGTTGAGTCTTGGGAGGGTGTATGTGTCCAGGAATTTATCAATTTCTTCCAGA
>NW_016806266.1:0-384 GCF_001698545.2 Rhinopithecus bieti
TTTAATTTAATCAGATTAAATGATAATAAAAGCTAATAGCCCAGGTTCTTTAAGTACATAAACATATTGGTAGAAGTCAGACATGTTCTGAAACAAAATGGGCTTTTTATGGCTCTAATACCATTTGTGTTTTACTTTTTCAGTATGTTAAGTGTACCCTAGTGTCTAAAATAATTATTGCAATTTAACAAACTGTATTATTTCTAGACAAGTATTTATCCAATAAAATAGTATTAATATGTCTTTAGTTATTTTCCTGTAAGTTTTTTACATTTCTTCGTTTTACTGAGGAATTTTGTGGGCTTTTCATAGGAGAAATCCCTATCTTTTATCAAATTTCATAATCTTAATTTAGAATAGTTACAATTACTGCCATGATCTCAT
>NW_016806267.1:0-9611 GCF_001698545.2 Rhinopithecus bieti
AAAAAAAAAACTTTCAAATGTGCATAAAAATGCAAATTGTCTGGAGACCTGTAGGGAAAACACCTTACATTTGACTGTATTGAACTGTGTGTGGGTGTGTCTTTGTCTGTGTCTTTGCATGCGTGTGCATTGCTTTGTCTAGCCAGTTCACTTTGAATAGTAGCAATACTTTCCCCAAAAGGAGATGTATGAAACAAAAAGCATTTTGAAAAAGGAAATGCTCTATTCATAGGGCCACTTCATAAAAAAACTATCTTTCATTTTCTACAGGTGTTTCTGGTGCTTGGTTATGCTTCTATCCATGTTTCAAATGATTGTAATCATAATTCATACTTCATTAGTGATTTACATGTCGCTCAAATGAGTAGTTTTCTGAAGCACATCACCGTGGGCCAAAGGATGTGAACCATTAGCTGTTTCACCACCAAGGTTCTCTCCCGGAGTGAGTAGGTGGCAAAGGGGTCAACAGGGCAAAAGCACCATCTATGTTCTTGTCTGAGAGAAGAAGAAAGGGTGTCTTATCTGTAATTTTACTTTAATGTAGTGCATTTGTTAATTCAACACATTTACTAAGAACTCTTATATGCTGGGAATCATGTTAAAAGCTGGATTTTTAATAGCAATGCCCTTATGGAGATACAGTCTCACGAAAAGCCAAGACAGTGTGAAACAGTAGGAAAAGTATTCCAGCTACTATGGGAGAACGTGACAGGAGGTCTGGCTTCAAGGATTATCAAGAAGTTCAGTGTGGGTCACGCACAGAGTGTGAGAAAAGCCAGCAAAGAGCTGAGGTTGCAGGAGCTGTTGCAGGTACAGTGGCAGCAGATCAGATGGACACTTTTGGATGATGTTTGGAGAAAGAATTAAAGCAGCAAACATGAAAGCAAAGAGAAAATTTAGGAGGCAACCGTAGTAATCCCAGGGAAAAGAGATGGAACTGGGCCTTGGGCAGTTCATAATAAGTCGGGGAGAATATTTAGAAGGTAATATTAACAAAAATTACAAAAGAAGGAAAAGTTACCCGTAACTGCACCATCAAAGGACAACTGGTATAATTCCCATCAGATATTTCTGTGTATCTATATGTTTATATATGCACATATATGTGTAATCACTGGCACATTTATGCTTACCACCTACATATTTTTTATTTTGTTGCAGAGCCTAGGTGAAGTAGCAGGAGTTTGTCTTCATCACTGTATATACTTTCTGTTAAGGCTTTTTTCCCTAATTTGGTCATACCTTCTCTCTTCCAGGTGCCTGATATCTTCTTTTGTGTGCCATCCATTTTCACCCAGGCATTTACTGCTAACCTTTTTATTTCCTGTACTTACTATCAAAACCAACCCCCGTTTTATAGAATTGCTTTCTGGATCCAGTGGTAGGCAGAATAATGGATCTGCAAAGTTGTCTACATCCTAATCCCTGAAACCTGTAAATAGGTTACTTCATATGGCAAAGTGCACTTTGCAGACATGAGTAAGGACCTCAAGATTGAGAGATTACCTTGTAATAATACAAGCCCACCTGGATTGGCGCAATGTAATCACAAGGATCCTTAAAAGATGAAAGAGGAAGGCAGAATCAGAGAAAATATGAAGATCGAAGCAGGGATGTGTGTGTGTGAGAGAGGGGGAGATTTGAAGATGCTATACTACAGTCTTGGAAGATGTAGGAAGGGACCAAGGGATGCAGGTGGCCCCTACACACTAGACAAGGCAAGAAAACCAATTTTCTCCTAGAGTCTCCAGGAGAAACGCAGCCCTGCAAACACCTTAATTTTAGCTCAGCCAAACCCATTTTGGACTTCTGACCTCCAGAATTGTAAGACAAGAAATCTGTGTTTTAAGCTGTTAAATTTGTGCTAATTAATCATTGTAGCAACAGGAAACCAGTATGGATATCCCTGTTGAAACATAGTATATTTAATCATATGGAGGGATCAGTAACTGACAAAGATTAACATGTTACCTTTTTTGTGTGGGGGGTGTGTGGGTGTTTGTGTGTATGTGTGTGTGTGACAGGGTCTCACTATGTAGACTGAAGTGCAATGGTGCAATTATAGCTCACTGCAGTCTTGATCTCCACAGCTGAAGCAATATTCTACCTCCCAGACTCAAATAGCCTCCCACCTCAGCCTCCTGAGTGGCTAAGACTGCAGGCATGCACCACATCATTGCCCAGCTAATTTTGTGATTTTGTGGGTGTTTTTTTTTTGGAGATGAGATTTCACCATGTTTCCCAGGCTTGTCTTGAACTTTTGGGCTCAATGCATTCTACCTGCCTTGACTTCTCAGAGTGCTGGGATTACAAGCATGAGCCACTGCACCTGGCCTATCTTTTCTTTGTTAACTCCAATGAAAGACTTACTAAATGTTAAAATTCTGGAAATCAGTCTGGTGGAGGAGATATTTGGAGTTTGGGTGCAGGCAGGTGAGTGGCAAGTGTGTGGGATATGAGGAACTTCCCTGAAGTCCTTCTCAATACTCAGGTTCCCAGGAGTCACCTTGTTTCCTTCACGTTTCACAGAGACTCACCAACCAGCTGAATTCAGTGCAAGATTTGCATGAAAAATTCTTTTCAGTTATAATGGATTTAAAAAAAATTTTTTTGCATTTGTGTGCATCTATAATCTTAGTGTGAATGTGGATTCAGATACTGTGGAGCACAGTTTTACATATTGAATTTTACTTATTTTTATATTTAAAATTGATATTTTGAATTTTGCATCAGCTCAGCTCATTATTTCCAAGGGGGTGTGCACTGACATGTCTTTGAATTATGATCTCTCCCTAAAGGGAATGTCTTACATCTTGAATAAACAACAGATGTTGAATGTGAGGGAGCTGGGACTGGAAGAGGCTACATTTGCAGAATATGAGAGGATATTTTCTGTTGGTGGATGGAACTACAGGATCGAATAGATGTTCAATGAAATGTAAGAGATAGAAAAGCTAGAGTATCACTTGACCCTTGCATTGCTTTCAATTTACCGTAAACATCATCATCCCTTTTGCCTCAGAGACAGATCTGATGCAAACACTGTCACTCGTCCTTTTTTTCTACTAGTTGGAGAGGAAAAAGAAAAAAAGTTTTTTCACTGTATCTTACAGGCCTCTAAACCAAAGCTTTAGACTCCAAGAACAAAAGAATATCAAAGATCTTATTGGACCGTGAAGAGAAAAGTGATCTCTCAGGAAACTGGGGCTTTATAGATTTAAATTTGCATCTGAAATTGTCCTAACCTGAAGCGTAGTCAACTTTAAATAGACACAGGTGAAGCCCGCCTCTTTGATGGACTCTCCCGGTGGTGTTCCAGGACTCCCTCGGAGCATATTACTGTGACCCTCTCTGAATATTTCAGAGCATGGAAAAGTGGGGCTGGCACCATATCAGGAAGGAGGTGGTGACAGAGTCTCAATATCAAATGACTCTAGGATGATTACACAGGGTTGCCAGATAACTTACATTTATTCATATCACCTGTAAGCATACATGATCTCATTAGTACCTCACAGCAATGCTGGGACACTAATGGAGAAGACATTATAAACCCCATTTAATAACATTGGGGGATGATGCCTAAGAGACATTAAATCGTTTATCTCACATTACAGTCTTAGTAAGTTGTAAAGCTAAATTGGCACCTTGGATTAATGCTTTGTCCAAAGCTGAAACCAGCATACCCTGAACTTGTCTTTCTTCAGGAGTCATCTGCCAATGATGCCTTGAAGCCTAAACATCTGGAGTACCTAAAAATCAATCAATCAATCAAAGTAGAATCCTGTGCTCCACCTCAGATCCTCTGGGTATGGAATTTGGAATTCTGCATTTTAAGTAAGTTCCCCAGGGAATTCTTTTGCACCCCAAAGTTTGAGATCTTCTAAGCCTCTGAAGTCCCTTGCTACTCAAAGTGTGATCTATGGACCAGCATCTCAATAACACCAGCATCACCTGGGAGATTCTCTGTGAGACATGCAGAATCTTGAGCCAAATTCCAGACATACTGGATCAGGATCTGCATCATAAGAAGATTCTCAGGGATTTACAGGCACATTGAAGGATCAGAAATAGTAGTATAAACCTCAGCATTGAAGGCTAATAAAATGTCTCCTAAGATGGAATGAAAAACAGTTGGGACTCGGTACATCTGACTTTTGTTTTTCCCTGAATCAAGTCAGCTGAATTCTCATTTCTATGTTTGGCATAGCAAGGGCCAAGGGCTACGTTACAGCACCCACTCAGTCTTTGTGTGTCAACAAGCTTATGGAAAATGCTGCTGCACTCTCCAGACTGCAGAAGGAGTGAGGCCCATCAGATAGGAAAACTCTAGCTATCTTGTTATCTCTGCACTCAGTCTGCTACACAAAACTGAACCCTGAGATAATCCTGATCAGCATTAAGAACTGAAACGTGAGGAAAGAGAATTTGAGTAAGTGGAAAATTCTAGAAAGGGGATCCCAGTAGGGAATTGAAGTTATCAACCAATACAGGTGCCTGCACCTCCCATTCCTGGAGAATTTCTGTTTCCAAAACTATAATAGTGAATAGAAGGCTACCCATTGAGCTTAAGATATCGAGAAAATACTTCTGATAATTGCAAAATTAACAACTTCCTTATCCCTTTTGTTAATTTAATATTCGTTTCAGAAAATCCAAGTGTTTCAAATATCCATAAATTCCAGGTTTTAATGTTGTTTTAGTAATTAGAAGTTCATAATGGAGAGAGAAAACAGCAGATTTCTTATACTGTTTCCAGTATGTGATTCATACATAACAGGTCACCTTTAAATGCTAAATGAAATTGCCATTATACTCATATATTCCTGGCTGATGTGGAATGAAAGGGTGTGATTTAAAGGGCCAGATAAAAACTATGTTTCTAGTAGTTCCTTGAAGAGACAGCATATTTTCACTTTAGTCTAAAATACTGTGATAGAAAAGAGAAATAAATGTACACAGAAATAAAACTTGTAAAATACCGAGGAAAATGGATTCTAAATTTTTTATAAAGGAAAAGCATTGATTTACTCATGTTAAATGTTTTTCTTTAAAAAAAAAATTCCCTACTTACGGAGCTCCCTAAATGACAGGAAAACCAAGCAATCATGATGTTTCCCGTAGGATCACATGCTTTATATTTAATTTCAAATACTTAGTGCTTTGAAATATTTTAATATTAATCTTAAAGCACACATATAAAAATAGGATGGAAGAGGATATATTACAGCTACTCTCAGGAAAAAGAATTCCTAACAAAGCACTCAGACTCTAGGATGCCATTAGCACACCTTTGAAAAGTGAAAGCAGACAGTATTAAACTTTTAAAAGCTTACTTTGAAGGAATGTAGAATTTGTTAATATCATTTTGGTGAGGAAGAAAAGAAGAGACTGTGTTACATTATTTATTTCAGGATCTTTGAAGGCAGCTGCTTTTTTTCTTTTCTCAGCTGGTTCGTTTTAGTGTTAATGAGCATCAAGCTCATCTATCAAAGACAGAATAACAAACCTTTAAATGTCAACCCAAAGGAGATCTTTATTTTTCTATTTGCAACTGTGAAGCAGTGAGGATAATTTAAGATATGAAAATCTGAAAAATTACCTGAACATTTATAAAGAGAAAACTGGAAGAGGCATAAAATTGCAGAGTAGTTTTGAAAGAAAGAATTTTAACTGTGTATTCAGCACACAGCAGGGAGGGAAAAGAATACTCCCTTAAGGGATTGACAAGGTAGAGTTAGAGATATGCAGTAAAAATTTAGAAATGTAGCCCATTATATTTGTCTCTGAAATGAAAAATGTGAACATTTAGGCACTAACTTTATTATAATGTATAAGGATGAGCTGACTGATTTGGAAAGCAAAATTTCAGTTTTGCAAATGATACTAAATGAGAAAAGAACGTAAATAATGAGCAGTCATTCCGCGCTCGACTAAGGGACTAAATTGTTGCAGTGCAGTTGCTGAGGCTAATAGTGGATGTGCTGAGTTTAGGGCAGAGTTAAATATTCCTTTTGTAGACAGCAAGAGCAGGTCTCTCTGAATGAAGGTGTCACAATGTGCTGACTGAAAAGAGATTTGAATTAGAAAAATCCTTCAAACTGGGTGACTCAACAAATCCAATGGAGAGAGAAAACATTATGATTCAAGAATAGAATACACACCTGGTCATAAAAGAATTCTTAGGCATTCTTGCAGCTAAACTAGGCTGGTTCTGAGCATGTAATTTGGGAGAAAGTTGGAATGTACTCATATAAATGAGCAGGTTATCTCAGGGAATTAAAGGCGTGCCTTCTTTCTCCCAGGACCGAGGTTGTGTTATTGTTGCTTCTGTTGTTATTGGGGTTCTTCTTTACCTATCACTACTATTATTTCTAAATTGGATTACTTTTTTCCTTCCTTCATGCTTAGGTGGTCTGTGACTTTAACTGCGGAACATGAGTTGAAAGTGTGCAAATTAGTGTGTAACTATGCAGAGAAGCCAGGCAGATCACACACTCAAAGACAGATGTACGTATCTACAGACTATCAGGTCACCTTTGTGACAGGACTGAAGATCACATGACACCTCCTGCTCCAACCATCTGTCATTGGGACTGATATTCCACCATTAAAGATTCAGTTCTTGAAGACATTTTCATGTCTTACAGTTACCCAAGTGCGGCAAATGCTGTAAGAGTGGTGATCTTCTATGTCAGAGTGAACTCAATGTTAGCAAGAGATTAATGAATAATTGTTATATTTGCCTTCTTTGGTTGCTAGTCCAGATTCTCACATTTACAAAGCCCTGTTCTCTTAGGCACTCTGAATTCTTTACCCTTGATAACAAGAAAGAATCCAATAGAAAATTCACTTTAAGCTCTTAGTGATTCTTTTTACGGTTTCTGCCATGTAGAATAATGTATCTATGAAGAAGAGAATAGAGAACAGAAAGATGGGGTAATGCTTAACCAAACCCAAGGAATAACTAATGAAAACCTTTCAAGCAGTTTAGAGCTTCCAAGAGAGAGACAATTTGGGATAGTCGGGAGCTCCCCTAATATTCTTCAAATAATTCTGTTTCTGTATTCATGAGTATGTTACTGGAATGTAAGATTAATACTTTATGAAAATTACAGTCACATTTTCATAATGGAATAGATACTTTTTCTTACAATTCAATGTAAGAAAGTTTGTCCATTTTACTCTCAACCCTCAAAAGCAAGCTGATTTTGGAGCACAAACATAAGACATATTTGAAGACAAATGTATTCCCCACTCCATACCACAAAATATAATGCAATCCAAATCCAAATAATAGAATTTTGAATAAGGTTTCTTTTGTATTTTATGTGACAGAATTTTTTCCTTTAGACTGGATAAAGGAGGATATGTCATAGTGTAAAGAATATTGATGAGAAAATTGTAGGAAGATGATATATGATAAGAACAAAAAATAATTTTGTTGAGAAATTATTTGCAATGTTGTTTTAGAGCACAGTCATCTTTTATTTTGTTTCCTTTTAAGAATTCTGAACTAGGATGCTGCCAGGAAACAGCACAGTCGAACTAGGTACTCGAGGGGAATTTAATGAAGAAATTACTTATAAAAGAATGGGTGGGGCTTATAGGGAAATTGACAAGGGATATTGCAGTACTAAAGGGCTAGCAATAATAGGAACTGTTAGTCAACCCAGACCTGAAGGGGCAAGGAAGAAACCAGAAAGAGATAATTCACAGCCAAGGCTATCTGAGAGCCCTACAGCCTTTTTCAAAGATGCAGGAGAGAGCTGGAAAAATAAAATCCTTAGCCAGTCTCTCTCTCTTCCCATCCTTTTCCCCTTTCTCTTTGGAAAAAACAATGGGAATCCAAAAGACAAGGGAGCTTGTGGACATAATTGATACAGATCAGCCCTTTGGAGCAGAGCTTGGTGGGAAAAGGCAGGGAGCACATCTTGAGGATTGAATGGAGGATCTACAACACAGATGCTCATTGGCATTGAATCAAATTTCATTCAACCCCTTTCAGTTTTTATACCTGAATTGTTCGTTTTTCCATATTTGTAGCATTGCAGCCATCTGCCCATTGGTAGTCTCCCTAAGACATTAAACTATTTCTTTTGTTCTCATTTTATCCTTGACAATTTCCCAAGATTTGCATCACCTTATCACCCACTAACATCATCCCGTGGTGCCGAGTACAGCCACAGTTGCCATCGGTAGGTCTCAAATTGAAGCAATATTCTGTCAGCTATTCCTGGATTCCACAGCTGTTCTAGAGCTCAGGAGGGCCACATTCCACAAGCTGTTAGGAAACAGCTAATGTGTTCTCAAATTACTATTACTGAGATTTTATATCAAGAAGGTAAAGTGGGTTGATTACTAAGGAACAGGTGAAGAGGAGAAACAATACTTCAAATTGTGCTTTAGTTTGTACTCCCCTAGTTTGATGCAATAAGAATTAACATGGGTAGGTTCCCCACTTTCTTCTCTCCAGCATCCTGTGATAGTCGAACTTTTCTCACTCCGCTCCTTTAGAGGCAGTGTTTTTAATTGATATGAGAGACGTTGGGTCAAACTACAGCATACAGTGATGGAATTGCAGGAGGATGAAAAAGAAAACAATACTTATGTGGGGGCTGGATGTTCAGGGAAAGCTGGGATAATTGTGACAAGACTGTCTGAAGCATCTGGAGTTTAACGGAAATGTACAGGAAAGCAAAGGGGATTGCTGAGGACTATGTATTTGAAGCCTTATCATTTTTTATGTAAGCAAATATTTTGAGTTTTTGTTAAAATTCTTATTTGCTGACTACATTTCTTCAAACCAATGTCACTACTTGGAATCAAGACTACATAGATACCAATTGATAAAAGCTACTATTTTGGAGGTGGTGAGGCATAATTTTAGATCTTAGATAGGCACAGAGCTGTCCAAATCATCTCTCTAGACCCACAGCTGAGAGATTATGTACCATGACTGCCAAATTGTTGGAACAATTTTGGAAAGATGAATGAAGTATATTGGTAGAAAGAGATATTGTGCTTGAATTAATGGTTATTGGAAAAATTAAAGAAAATCAAGAAGATCACACTGATATTAATTACACAATTTTAAAATAATCAAGCTTATGATAATTCATTAAATTAAGAGTATGGGCTGGGCATGGTGGCTCATGCCTGTAATCCCAGCACTTTGGGAAGCCAAGGTGGGCAGATAGCTTCAGGCCAGAAGTTTGAGACCAGCCTGGGCAACATGATGAAAGCCTGTCTTTACAAAAAGATACAAAAATTAGCCAGGCATGTATGGTGGTGTGTGCCACTCGGGGGCCTGAGGTGGGAGGATCACCCGAGCCCAGGAGGTTGAGGCCACAGTGAGCCGCGATCATGCTGCTGCACTCTAGCCTGGGCGGCCGGAGTGAGACCTTCCCAGTTGCCTGAGAGGCTGGGGCACAAGAATCACTTGAACTCGGTAGGCAGAGGTTATAGTGAGCTGAGATCACGCCACTGCACTTCAGCCTAGGTGACAGTGAGACTCTGTCTCAAAAAAAAAAAAAAAAAAAAAAAAAAAAAAAAAAAAAAAAAACCCCTTTGAAAACAAGAACAGTTCATATTATGTATGGAACATTAAA
>NW_016806267.1:9695-20628 GCF_001698545.2 Rhinopithecus bieti
TNAGCCAGGCATGTATGGTGGTGTGTGCCACTCGGGGGCCTGAGGTGGGAGGATCACCCGAGCCCAGGAGGTTGAGGCCACAGTGAGCCGCGATCATGCTGCTGCACTCTAGCCTGGGCGGCCGGAGTGAGACCTTCCCAGTTGCCTGAGAGGCTGGGGCACAAGAATCACTTGAACTCGGTAGGCAGAGGTTATAGTGAGCTGAGATCACGCCACTGCACTTCAGCCTAGGTGACAGTGAGACTCTGTCTCAAAAAAAAAAAAAAGAAATGAAAAAAAAAGAGTCTGCAGAACTCACAAGATTTCCTCCCATGAACACCTAGTTCCTTAAGAAATTTTAAATTATTTAAAAATGGTTTTATTTATGTAATTGACAAATAAAAGGTGTATATATGTATTGTGTACACATGGTTTTGATAGATATATAATTGTGAAATGGCTAATTCAAGCTAATGTATATATTACCTTATATATTTATCTTTTTGTGGTGAGAAGAGTTAAAATCTACTCTCTTAGCAATTTTTAAGAATACAATATATACATTGTTATTAACTATAGTCATGGTGTTGAACAGTAGATCTCTTGAACTTATTCTTCCTGTCTAATGGAAATTTTGTATCCTTTGGACCAAGATCTCTTCACCACATCCACCACTCCAGTTCTCTGTTTCCATTAGTTCTAAAAGTTCACACATAAGTGAGGTGATGTGGTCTTTGTCTTTCTGTTTCTAGCTTATTTCACTTTACAGAATGTCCTCTAGGTTTATCCATGTTGTCACAAATGACAGGATTTCCTTCTGTTTTAAGGTTGAATAGTATTCCTGTGTGTGTGTGTGTGTGTGTGTGTGTGTGTGTGTAGTATATCACATTTTCTTTATCCATTCTTTGCTGATAAACACCTAGGTTGATTCCATATCTTGGCTATTATGAATAAGACTGCAAGGAACATGGAAGTACAGATATTTCCTTGACATAAACAATTTCTTATTCTTTGGCTAATACCCAAATATTACCATTATTACCCAATAATGGTAAACCTGGATCATATGGTAGTTATGTTATACTTTTAGTTTTTGAGACATCTCCATACTGCTTTCATAATGGCTGTACTAATTTTTATTCCTACCAACAGTGTGCAACAGCTCTTTCTCCCCATCCTCATCAGTGTTATCTTTTGTCAGTTTGATAATAGCCGTTCTAACAGGTGTGAGGTTTTAACAGGTGTGAGCTCACTCTGCCTTTAATTCAAATTTCCTTGTTATATTGAGCATTTTTTTCACATACTTCTTAACCATTTGTATGTCTTCTTTTGAGATATGTGTATACAGATTTGTTGCCTATTTTTAAATCAGGGTTTTGTTTTTGTTTTTTACTATCGAGTTGTTTTGATTTCCTTATATATTTTGGATATTAACCCCTTATCAGAGGTATGGTTTGCAAATATTATTTTCACATTCCATAAGTTGTCTCTTCAGTCTGTTGATTGTTTTCTTGGCTGTGCAGAAGCTTTTTAGTTTTATGTAACCCCATTTGTCTATTTTTGCTTTTAAGTTCATATGCAGGAAAGTCATTGCCCAGAACAATGTCATGGAAATTTTCCCCTGTGTTATTTTCTAGTAGTTTTACAACTTCAGGTCTTACAGTGAAGACTTTAATTCATTTTGAGTTGATTGTTTTTGTATATAGTATGAGATTATTTTTCTGTATAAAGCTATTCAGTTGTTCCAACACCATTTATTGAAGAGCTTATCTTTTCCTAAATGTGTGTTCTTAGTTCCTTTGTAGAAAGTCAACTGACTGCAAATGCATGAATTTATTTCTGGGCTCTCTATTCTGTTCCATTGGTTTGTGTGTCTTTTTTAAAATGCCAATACCATGTGTTTTTGATTACTATAGCTTTGTAGTATATTTTGAAGTCAGGTAGTGTGATGCCTCCAGCTTTGTTCTTGCAGAAGATTGGTTTGGTCGTTTGGAGTCATTCATAGTTCCATACAAATTTTATGATTGTTTATCTATTTCTGTGAAAAAATGTCATGGAATTTTGATAAAGATTGCATTGGTAATCTTTACCATATTGGGTAATATGGCCATTTTTACAATATTAATTCTGGAAATTCATGAACACAGGATATCTTTCTACTTACTTGCATTTTCTTTCTTTTTTTTTTCAGTATTTTATATTTTTTAGTATACAGGTCTTTCACCTCCTTGGTGAAATTTACTCATAAATATTTTATTATTACTTGGTGTAACAATTATAGATGAGACTGTTCCCCTGATTTCTTTTTTTGGAAAGTTCATTGTTAGTGTAGAGAAATATTACTTATTTTTGTTTGTTGATTTTGTATCCTGCCACTTTATTAAACATGTTGAATATCTTCATTCTTTCTAACACTTTTGGATAGAGTATTTATGGTTTTCTGTGTATAAGGTCATATTGTCTGCAAACAAACAGTTAACTTATTTTGCAATTTAGATACCTTTTCTTTCTTTCTTTTGCCTATTTTCTCTGGCTAGGATTTCTGGTACTATGTTGAATAGAAGTGGTAAGAGTAGGCATCCTTGTCTTGGTCCTGATTTTGGAGGAAAAAACTTTTAACTTTTCAAAGTTGAGTATAATGTTAGCTGTGGATTTGTCATATATGACCTTTATTGTGTTGAGGTACATTCCTTCTATATTTAATTTATGGAGAGGTTTCTTCATGAAAAATATATTGGATTTTGTCAAGATTTTTTTTTGGCAGGGGTGGGGATAGATAGAGGAATTCACAGCCTCTTTCTAACATCCCTGAGACTACATACCCTAAGACATTTGCTGCTGTTGTAGGAATTCTGATCAAGACAGTTTGAAATTGCTTATAAAGGCCAGAATCTTCATACACTGGGGGTAAGTACAATGCCAGAAGCCATTTCAGAAGCTACTATTCTCAGAAGAACCTGTCAGGTCCAACATAAGTTTTGTATGGATTCAAGTTGGACTGTGGTCTCTGGGCATGCACTGGGGTAGTGGGGGACTGGCTCACTGTCCATATGGTTGGTAAGGTAGACTGGACCATTATTCATAATCAGATGCCACCACTATTAATAAATGTGAGCAAGAGAGCACTGTTCTGTTTTTGAGTCCAGACTAGACGAATTACTATGGAACACCATTTGCGAAGGGTCAATAGCATGGGAAGTAGATATTCAAAAATACCTAAGTCAGCTTCGCATGAGGGCAATTTGTAGAAATTAGTAAGGATTGGATGCTGCTTCTCTGCTGAGCTTGCAGATTCCACCTATAGATGAACTTAATTGGATTGAGGCAAAAAAAGAAATAAAATTAATTGACCATCAAGGAACAGGATAAAATTTAAGCCTGAGGTGTTAGGACAAATGAGAGAAGGCAGAAGTGACTCTAGTATTCTCCAGTTCCTTGAAAATTGATGCCTAAACCGAGACCCCCACTGGGTAGCTATAAATAGGACTCCCTCACAGTAGCCTCATGGGAACTAGAACCACTAATACGCTACCAGTGAGACATTAGCAGAATTATTGTGACTTATAACAGAATAACCTAGTGGCTAATTTTCCCTCCCCATAATTAAGGCAAAGTCTTGGAGAGGGAGGGGTTAAATACTAGAGCTTTGTGTTTGTTTTCTACGAATTCACCCATTTCCCAGCTGAGCAAATAAAAAAAAAAAAATTAAAATGAGTATGGGCACTGGTTTCATGTGTTCTCCAGCCCATCAGTAGTAATCTTACAAATTCCAAGTCAGTTTTCCTCATTTCCTCTCATAAAAAGAAATGATTGATTTTGGTACAATAGGTAATAAAAAACATTTGTGGAGAGGGCCGGAGATAGAAGGCACATTAGGGGATTGTGGAGAAAGTTGTAGTGGAGAAGCTGAGGGTTAAGGGATGGGTATAGGCTGAAAACATTTTAATTAATTTTCTGACGATTATATAATCACATTTACAGTTTTGGAAAATATAATTTTGGGGGGATAATTTAAATTTTTACTTTGATTCGGGCGTTCTAAAATATATTTGCTAGGCACTAGCAAGGAATAGTAGGAGAGTAAAAGGCCAACCCAGTACTGGTTCTTGAGGAACCCAACTTGCAGGTGCTTCATGTATTGTGGTGTCTTGTGGTTTGCTGACTGTCCGTCCTCATCTGTATTCTGTGATGGAACATATAGGTCTGGGTTCATAGCAATCATGGTAGAAATGAAAACAGGAACAAAATTTGTCTTTGGTAGCATCAATCTCATTGTTCTACACAGGCCTCCTAGGTTCTGGGAGTATCTGTCATCAAACCCCTTCAGATTTACTCACCTTGTATTCTGCTCGCTTTTACTGATCTTAAAATCTGCATACTGTGCTATTGGAGGTGGTTTCATAACTTCTCAGGATTTTGAAGTTTTTTATTTGTAAAATAATGATACCAATCTCTGAACTGTACTTCGTTGTGTTGCTAATAAAGATCAAATGAGATAACAAACGGGAAGATGTTTTGGAAAGTGTACAGGGTTGTACAAATTGAATAGAAACAGAATGGTTTACAACTTTGGTTGTAAACGCTGGCTAGACCTTACAGTTTGGAGACCTTTCCAAAATGCCACTCACTGGGCTCCTCCCCGAGAGATCCTGATCCGGTTGATCTGGGGTCCTAGAATCAGAATATTTTAGGAGCAATTCTGTTGTACAGGCAGTGTTGAGCATCTGTTTACCCCTTAGAGAGTTCGTTACTTCCCCATGACAGGTTATATTTTTTATGTTTACATTTTAGGTTTCATAATGAATTATAAAAGTAGGGACTATCTCCTTTTAAAGGAATTTTAGCCACCAGAAAAATGTTTGCTAAAGCATCTTCATTGGACTTTTGATACTTCCTATAGGTTTTGCCGTGTTCTCCCACCCGGGAGGGCAAACGTTGGAATGCTCACAGAGTTCATAACCAGAAAAGGAGTGGAGCACCCAGTCGAGCATGTGGCATGAACGGCTGATGCTGGGTATTTTAAACCTCAGGATTGTAAACAGAAGTTTCATCTGTTGACTGGGGATTTCTTTGTGATCCACAAGCTTTTAGAATATTCTGGTGACTCACTTCCCTCCAGAAGTCCCCTTTTCCGAGTTGCCCAGTCTCCCCAGCAAACACTGCTGGGTCATCCCCTGCTTCCTTGTGTGCATGAAGATAAAACACTGAAAAAAATGGGGGGAGATTTTATAATTGCTGTCATGAGCAGCTGCATGTTGAAAAAAGGTGAACTAACTTTAACTTATTTTTTTTTTTCTGTCAGAATGTATTTAGTATGAATTACTCATGTGCAATACAATGTTTGATAATTTTATATACAGCCAGCCACGTATAGATGAAAATTTAGAATTCAGTTTTTAATCAGATGACAACTGGCATCGAATTTCCAGTTATTTTTGCTAAACATCTATCCAATTTATTTGCTAGAGTACATTCATATTTACAGTTTCCTTTCATAAAAACAATTCTAAAATGATTAGCTATATGCTTGTTTACCCAATGCTAAAGGCAAGTCTGAAAATTTGCAACTGCATTTAAAGCTGTCATTCTAATCACTGCCAGGCATTCCTATACCCTATATGCAATTTTGTGCTATTTAAAATTAATATTGTAATAATTATTTTGAAAATAGAAATAGGAGCCATTAAGCATGGGAGATCATGCTTTATTCTCTCTCTCTCTCTTTTTGTTTTTTCTTTCTTAGATGGAGTCTCACTCTGTCGCCCAGGCTGGAGCACAGTGGCGTGATCTCCACTTCCCAGTTCAAGGGATTCTCCTGCCTCTGCCTCCCAAGTAGCTGGGATTACAGGCACACACCACCATGCTCGGCTAATTTTTTTCTTTTTAGTAGAAATGGGGTTTCACCATGTTGGCCAGGCTAGTCTTGAACTCCCAGTCTAAAGCGATCCACCCACCTTGGCCTCCCAAAGTGCTGAAATTACAGGCATGAGCCAGCGCACCCAGCTCATGCTTTATTAGCTTAGAAAGTCATAGAAAGGTATTTTTTTCTATATATCCATGATGTTGATTGTACACTGGAGAACTTTTATTTTTCAGCATTCATGTATGTCTTGATTTAAGACAATCTGAAATTTAAAGCATCAATTAATCTAGTAAACCTGGAACAAGTATTTGCATTATGAAAATGGTTCATCTCGGAGGTCTTTAAAAGTTAGCTCTGAAATTGTTAAGCCAATACATTGCCATTGGGATGGTAAATTGACTCGAGTGATTCATTTGTGGGAAATTATCTTAAATATTTTGGGAAAAAAAAGCATTACAATTATGTACACAGATTTGCTCATCATCATGTTACGTAGGCTTTGAAAAAAGTAGAAATGGCCTAAATACCTAACAATTGCACAATAGTAAATAAATGGCATTAAGTTTACTGGATGAACAGTTACAAAGTTTTAAAATGACTATTTAAAATAGTATAAATTATGCACTTTAAAATAAGATTTTAAATTTTATGTTATGTGTATTTAATCACAATAAAATAATCTTATAAAATATGGAAGTAATATTTATTAGCATATATTGCAGTGTAAATTGTGGCTATGCTACAATTTATATTGAAATTAAGGATATATATACACAGATGGAGAAAGACAAAAAAATTAAAAAATCAAAGTTGTATTATTTANTGTCTTGATTTAAGACAATCTGAAATTTAAAGCATCAATTAATCTAGTAAACCTGGAACAAGTATTTGCATTATGAAAATGGTTCATCTCGGAGGTCTTTAAAAGTTAGCTCTGAAATTGTTAAGCCAATACATTGCCATTGGGATGGTAAATTGACTCGAGTGATTCATTTGTGGGAAATTATCTTAAATATTTTTGGGAAAAAAAAGCATTACAATTATGTACACAGATTTGCTCATCATCATGTTACGTAGGCTTTGAAAAAAGTAGAAATGGCCTAAATACCTAACAATTGCACAATAGTAAATAAATGGCATTAAGTTTACTGGATGAACAGTTACAAAGTTTTAAAAATGACTATTTAAAAATAGTATAAATTATGCACTTTAAAATAAGATTTTAAATTTTATGTTATGTGTATTTAATCACAATAAAATAATCTTATAAAATATGGAAGTAATATTTATTAGCATATATTGCAGTGTAAATTGTGGCTATGCTACAATTTATATTGAAATTAAGGATATATATACACAGATGGAGAAGGACAAAAAAATTAAAAAATCAAATTTGTATTATTTAATGTGGTGAGATCATAGTTTTTTTCTATTTAATATTTTTAAGATCATTTTACATCAGAAGAAGCTTTACCACTTTGAAAAGATAATTAAAGATATTGACTCTCTATAACAGACCAGGGGCCTATCTCAAATTGTTATCCTTATTAGTCCTATTATCTTTTCAGATGTGTAAAGAATTCTGTACGTTACTTTTATTTTCACAGTGCATATTTCATGCAAGATGGTGCTGCATATAAGCAGATTTACAGACATGAACAAGAAAAAGCACTAAATATATTAGTATTTGTGTGGGTGAGAGACAGAGGTAGTTATTCAATATCTCACTTGAAAACAAGACAAAATAATCAGAAAAAAATGCTGCTGATGAAAGTGACGAAAACCTGGGGCTATTTTTATTTTCTGTGGACGGTAATATCTCTTTATAACAGTGCTGAGTACTGACGAGTTCTTAATAAAAGCTAGACTTATCTTTTAAGCACTCAAACGAAAGAGCAAATAAACACTAAAAAATATTTTGAAGGGAATCTTTCTGAAATGTGTTACACACTTTCCTGCTTTTCTAAATGGTTTCCAAAGAATTTAACCTGACCTTTTCCATTTGACTTACATTTATGGCCCTGCATTACTGAGCGGGTAGCATGCTTCAGTTTGTGTGGTTCTTCTATCTCTTCGTTTGCTATAAAATCACTTCTTTAACAAATGACACAAGTCTGTATCGACAGAACCACCTTCTACTTCCATTTGAATATCTTATGTTCAATTTTCTCAGATCAGGTAAACACTATAACAAGCTTTCTTGAGCTTTGTGTATTATGTGATTAATAATGTAAATCATGTGGCTCCTCTGGGGAGTAAAGGGCTTGAGGTTTTTGGAAAGGTCTTTTGATAGCCTAGAGTTCTTGTTCTAAATTCTGAATGTACAACTGTATTCTGAAGGATGAAGCTTGCAGATTCCTGGCTCTCAGATGAGTGTTGAGTCACAGAACTAATGTTATGTTAGAAGCAGAGGGGAATGTTGATGAACAAATTATGTTTGGTTAATGTATGATATTTTTGCTCTTTATATTATGAGAGAGGGTGAAAGAATCATGAGTAGAATGGAATGGAAGAAATCCAAAAAGAACACCAGGAATTAGAATACATTTAAATAGGCAGAAAATGGTACATAGAATAATGAAATGCAGAAGAGAAAGACCAAAAAAAAAATCTTATT
Source organism: Rhinopithecus bieti (assembly GCF_001698545.2). Lineage (NCBI taxonomy): Eukaryota > Metazoa > Chordata > Mammalia > Primates > Cercopithecidae > Rhinopithecus > Rhinopithecus bieti. The sequence goes on from NW_016806267.1 coordinate 18,155, forward strand.
TTGATGAGAGTTTTATTATATAATATAGTTGAGGCTTTGTCAATATAAATTGAAATGTGGGTTTTTCTGAATGTTCAGCAATCCAACTGAAGGAAAGAATTAGGAAATTACATAGGTTCCAAAAAATGAGAGGCAGAGGCTAGAAAATTATATCGTCTCTAAATAAAACTGACACTTACCGAGACGGGCGGATCACGAGGTCAGGAGATCGAGACCATCCTGGCTAACACGGTGAAACCTCGTCTCTACTAAAATACAAAACTAGCCGGGCGAGGTGGCGGGCGCCTGTAGTCCCAGCTACTCGGGAGGCTGAGGCAGGAGAATGGCGTAAATCCGGGAGGCGGAGCTTGCAGTGAGCTGAGATCTGGCCACTGCACTCCAGCTCGGGCGACAGAGCGAGACTCCGCCTCAAAAACAAACAAACAAACAAAAAAACCCAAAAAACTGACACTTAAACTTTTGGTATTCTGAAGCTGGTATCAGAGATAACATGGAAAAGATGTACAAACTCAAAATATAACAACCTCACTCCCTCTGGCAAAAATGGACCCCAAAACCAAAACCTCTTCTGCTTCTAAGACTCTGAGTAGGAAGTTGAACTAAGAGGCACGCACGTGTACCCTTTAGTGAAGACACATAGACAGCATTGATGTAAGAGTTCAGAGATCTGGGCTCCCAGAATTACCTTTCTATAACATGTACAAGTCCTGTCCCCTTCTCTAGACCTTTGTAAAATATCATTCGTGAAATGAAGAATTGGAATAGAACATTGCTATTCTCCTTTTAGAGCTCAAATAGAAAGTCATCATCTGTCACTTCTCCCTAACTTTGGAAGAGGTTGATGAATATCTTCTTCTTGAAGCACTTTTTTTTAACCTCCATGACACATCCTCTCCTTGATTTCCAAAATTTCTTCTCCTTAGCTTTGTCAACACTTTCTTTTCTTTCTTTTCTGCCAAGCTTCAAATGTTAATCAGAGTTCATAAGGTTCATCTCTGAGACCTGTTTTCTTAGACACTCTAAAATCCTAGGTAAACTTATCCATTCTCATTTTTTGATTTTTCAAGTTAAAATTCAGCATAATAAAGAAATTACCTATAGTACAATGTGTAGTTTTACAAATTAGAGAATAATTATAAAGCATACACCTAGGTAAATACCTAGGCAGTAAAACAGTTCTGTGACTCAACACTTATCTGAAAGCCAGACTTCTGGAAGCTCAACCCTTCAGAATATAGTTGTACATTCAGAATTTAGAACATGGCCTCTAGGTTATCAAAAAAACTTTCCAAAATCCTTAGCGAAAACACTGGCAGTAAAACACATGGTCTGTGCTCATAAGTCCCTGAGATTATGGGGCTCATTTGTTTTTGCAGTAAATCTAATACATCCTCCTCTAAAATTTTACTTTAAAACCTATAGGTAAGTTTTATGGCTATCTTGAGAATCACATTCTTTATGGCTTTAATGAAAACTATTTTATAATTTACCGGGGATTAATTTTTTTGTTATTTTTGAATATTTGAGAAAAGTTAGTTTAAAAAATCATGCATGGATGTTAAGTTTTATTACATAATCTTTGTTCATTTATTATCCTATTATCTGTTAATGTAGTAAATTACATTGATTTTTTTTTTTGAATGTTGAACCAACCATGCATATAAGCTTAACTTGGTCATGATAACTTATTCTTTTTTAATATTTCTGAATTCAGATTATTAATACGGCTGACCCTTGAACAATATGGGTATGAACTGCCTGGGTCTAATTACATGCAGACTTTTCCCCATGTTTTGCCAGCCCTGAGACAGCAAGACCAACCATTCTTCTTCTTCCTCCTCCTTGGCCTACTCAATGAGAAGATGAAGACCTTTATAATATACTTCCACTTAAGGAATAGTAAGTATATTTTCTCTTCCTTATGATTTTCTTAATAACATTTTATTTTCTCTAGCTTACTTTATTGTAAGAATACAGAATATAATACATTAACATACAAAATATGTGTTGACTATTCCTCTTATCAATAAGGCTTCTAGTCAACAGTAGGCTATAAGCAATATTGCCTACTGCTATATTGACTGTCAGGTTTTCTGGGAATCAAAAGTTATCGATGGATTTTGAATTGCATGGGGGTACAGTTCCCCTAACCCCTGCATTGCCGAAGGATCAGCTATACTCAAGAATTTTGTTTTTTTTACTTTTTATTTTTTATTTCATTTTTTATTATACTTTAAGTTCTAGGGTACATATGCATAACGTGCAGGTTTGTTACATATGTATACTTGTGCCATGTTGGTGTGCTGCACCCATCAACTCATCAGCACCCATCAACTCGTCATTTACATCAGGTATAACTCCCAATGTAATCCCTCCCCCCTCCCCCTCTCCGTGATAGGCCCCGGTGTGTGATGTTCCCCTTCCCGAGTCCAAGTGATCTCATTGTTCAGTTCCCACCTATGAGTGAGAACATG
>NW_016806267.1:23276-32230 GCF_001698545.2 Rhinopithecus bieti
AAAAAAAAAAAAAAAAAAAAAAAAAAAATTACTTGGAAACATAACAGCTTAAAACAACAAACGTTTATTATCTCCCAGATTCTAGGTCAGTAATATGGAACAGTTTAGCTGAGTGGATTTGGCTCAGGGTGTGTCATGATGTAATGAAAGTGTTGGCTGCGTTGCAGCCATCTCACATTTGACTCGGGGAGGATCCACGACCGTGCCTCCCTCATGTTGCTATTGGCTGACCTGGGGATCTCTTCAAGACTCATTCATAGCACCCTCCACAGGGCTGCCTCATAGCCTGCAGCTGGCTCCTCCCAAAGCAAGTGTCCCAGGAAAGAATGAGACTGCACTCAAGAAGGAAGCTATGGTCTTTTCGCACTCTAATCCCAGAAGTGGCATCCCAGAATTCCTGCCATACTCTATTCTTTAGAAGCAAAGTATTCAGTCCAGCCTGCAGGCAGGGGGAGCATGTGACTACCAGGAGGTGAGGAGCACTGAGAAGTATATATGTTTTTCTAAAGATCCATAACTCTGTAAATGGATAAGGTAAGATGCTAAATGGCAATTAGTTGATAAAGGATGACTCTCACTTTTTGTTTTATACATGTGTATCATTTGAATTTTTTAAATGATTATATTATTCTGTTACTAAAGAACAAAAGTAAATACAAATAATGTAAATTGCCAAAGTGATTTTTAAGGTCTTCTGTGATGGTGACTGAATATTCAGCTTTATGTCATTATTAATCTATCACTATAGGCTTGATAAGAATCAAAGAGCTGACTTTGGCCCAAGATCCTGACTTTCTATGGGACAGTCCTGATGGATTTGTTCTGCAGAGGGATTGTGATAATTCTGAGATGAATGTAGATTGGGCTACAGGTTAGCTCTGTGGAGTTGAATTAAGGCTTCCATGTCATGGGGATGCTTCCATTAGGTGAAAACTTGCCAAAAACTTATTCTGATGGTGGAGGCTTTTTTCAAACATAGACACTTATAAGAATAATTTGGGAGTTTGTTGGTTGAAAGTGAAAGAAAAGCCAAACCCAATTGGGTTTTACACAAGGGAAACGTGTTGGTTCAAAAAACATTTCAGAGACTGAGCTAGATTCAGGAGCTGTTTGATTCATAGTTCCACAATATCATCAGGGTTCTGATTCTTTATCTTAATAGGATTTTCAATTGTGCACTCCTCTGTGTATTGATTATTCCTCATGTTTGCAAAAGTGGCAGCATCAAATCTAGAAATTCCAGGATTCATGTCCTTACATCAGCAAATCCAACAAAAAGAAATAAAGTGTTTTTGTACATTAACAGTAAAAAATATTGTTTGCTCTGACTGGCCTAGGCCATGTATCTATTTCTGATTGGATCATTGCATTGAGGTGGTGGTATGTTCAAACTGGCTTTAGCTCATCAGAGTTCAATCATAAATCTGATTTAAGAGGTCAATTTAAAGGGGGTAAATTTTATCCCAAACCCAAGTCTGAGATGGTGAAAATGAGTAATATTCCAAAAGAAATTTGGAGTAATATTACCAGGGAATATGAGAACTTGATATAGGGCATCAAATAAAAGAAACATTATTACTTTATAGGGACACAACAATTCTCCACACCAATCAGAATGACTGTTATTAAAATGTCAAAAAATAACAGGTGCTGGCCAGGATGCAGAGAAAAAGAGATACTTATACACTGTTGGTAGGAGTGTAAATTAGTGCATCCATTGTGGAAAACAGTGTGGCAATTCTTCAAAGACCTAAAATCAAAGCTACCATTTAACTCAGAAATTTCATTACTGGGTATATACTCAAAGGAATATAAATCATTCTATCATAAAAGATTACAATATGCAATGAACATTATGTTTATTGCAACACTATTCACAATAGCAAAGACATGGAATCAACCTAAATGTCCATCAATGGCAGCATGGATAAAGAAAATGTAGTACATATACACCATGGAATACTATGCAGCCATAAAAAAGAATGAGATCATGTCCTTTGCAGGGATATAGATGGAGCTGGAGGCTATTATCCTTAGCAAACTAACACAAGAACAGAAAACCAGTACCACATGTTCTCACTTATAAGGGGAAACTAAATGATGAGAACAGTAGAAATATAGAGGGGAGCAAGAGACACTGGGGCCTATCAGAGGGTGGTGGGTGGGAGAAGGGAGAGGATCAGGAAAAATAACTAATGGGCTTAATACCTGAGTGATGAAGTAATCTGTACAACAAACCCTTATGACAAAAGTTGAACTAAATGACAAACCTGCACATGTACCTCTGAACTTAAAAGTTAAAAAAAAGAATTTATTTTAAAGGATTGTTTTTGCTTAAATTTTATAACTTGATAGTCCAATTCAAGCAAAAGTAAATAGAAATATTAACACTTATGTAAAAATTACATTGGCATTTAGTACTTGAAAGATATAAACTTAGAGGCTTAAAATGTTTGTTTGACTAGTTCCAAGAGTATTTTTATTTTTCCTTTTTTAAAGAGTTTATTTAAGGATTATGACTATTTCTCTAGTTTTTCCAGTTATACCCTTTTCTGTATGTTGACTGTTCTTAGCCTGGCTTCTCTCATAGAGCCAAAACAAGTATAAATGTGGATAAAATAAAGACAACAACTGATTGTCTCAATGGATATCAGACAAATCAGGGAAGTGAGTTTCATATTTGCACTGGATTGCTGACTAGGAACACTTTCCAAACTGCAGCACAGGGGAGCAGAAACTAAAAAGAAAGCAGCATTCTCACTACAAGAAGGAAAGAGATCAAGTTTTGGAGGTATAATTTGTGAGTCAAAGTCTCAGAGGGGAGATAGTTACATAAAGGAGGAACTCCAGAAATATACATAGGGATCCCCTTGAGTTTTTGTTTGGATATTCAACTCATAGCTCCTTCATAGTTGTTTTCTTCCTGGCCTCCAAACTTTTCCCTGGCAGAAGACAACTATGGGGAAGCTGTGAGCTAAATGGGGATTCCAGAGATGACACAGTGGTAGGAGAGATTGGGATTCTGACTAGCCAAAGTGGAGAGACAATGCTGAACACCTCAAGCATCAAATTGAGACCTCAAAAAGGAAAAGGCCTTTCTACCTCTAGAAGAGCATTTCTTAATGACAGCGCACTATTGATAATCTGGACAGAACACTTCTCTTTATTATGCATTGCAGAATGGTTGGCAGAATCTTTGGCCTTTCTACACACTGTAATATAATAGCATTTTTCTTGTATTTTGAAAATCATAACTAGGATATTCCTTAGGATTGTTTTAGGATATTGCCAAAGGTCCCCTGGGAAACAAAATATCCCCCAGTTGAGAACCACTGCAAAAGAGTGAGAGCTACTTTAGGCCCACCCTAAAACCTTACCACCAAGCCTTGACGGGAAAAAGTCAAATACCCGCAAGAACAAAACTCAACACTCTTTAGAGGGAGACAGTATAATCCAGAATCTCAACAATATAGGATCCAAATTTCCATCATACAATAACAAATTATTGCACATACAAAAAAACCCCAAAGAATATGATCCATTAACCAGAGAAAAAAATGAAGCCAGAGATGACACAGATGTTGGAGTTAGCAGGCAAGGACTTTAAAACAGCTCTTATAGGTGACATCAGTGAAAATGAAGCAATAAAGAAATGCAAAAGCTTGCTCCTCTATATTAGCAACAACAACAATAAACTGTCAAAAAGTGTGAGAATCAACTTTTTTGGACACTGAAAACTTAAAATCTTGTAGCAACCAGGAGAGTGGCTTATTAAGAAAAAACAGCTGAATTCCAGTAAGAACAGTGAGTTGTGTGGTGTTTTAATTTACCCTGTTCCATCCCTCACCTTCCAACTCAGTAGGAGTCTTGAAAGTAACAGCCTTCATCCCCAGTACTAATACTAAAGGGAGCATAACAGACCTCATTTACAAACAGTTGTAATTATTCATTTTAACCTGTCTGATAGCTCCTTGAAAGACTGGCTCCAAAGGCTTGCCTTCATTGCACCTGACTTAGAACTTACCCAACGCTAAAGTGGCTACCTGAAAGCATTTGTCAAAAACACTTATAGGCAAATGTTTAGCTGCTACTGCCAGAGGCAATGGATAATAGTGCAAACAAGTAGGCTAATCAAAGCTTAGGAGGAGAGAGTAGGAATAAGATGCTTTGTAAGTAAGGCTTCAAAAATCTCCAATATATTCCTGAGAGCCTAGAAGACTCTGTGCAGGTTCAGGGAAGACCTGAGAAGACCCTATACTTTCACCACTGGTTGACATTCCGGATCTGCAGAAGTAGGAAGTGAAAGCTGAGACAGAGCTGTAAACTGCCTGGCTGAGTAGTGAAGACCCGTCCAATATCTGCACAGAGCCCTTTTGCAAAGACTGGGAGACATTTTGGTTCCAGGCATTTGGTTCTGGGAAATCTCTCTCCAAGCCTTATTTAACCACAAAGCTAAGAGGACAGAGACTTCAAAGGCCACACTGACAAAACTCATTGAAAAAAGTCACTAAGCAAAAATAACTACAATAAGCAGCCACAACAAACTCTGGGGAGGGGAAAAAATCTGACTTCTCAAGTTGTCATAATATTAAAAATGTCAAGGTTTCAGCAAAAACTTATGAGGCACGCAAAGAAACAAAAAGTATGGCCCATACACAAGAAGAAAGCAATCAATTGAAACGGTCCCTGAGGAAGAGCAAACATTGGACTTACTAGGAAAAGACTTCAAATCAGTTATTTTAAACAGTGTGAAAGGACTAAGGGGAACTGCTATGGTTTAAATGTGTGGCCCTTCTAAAATACATGCTGAAACTTAATCCTCATTGTGGTAATAATAACAGATGAGGCCTTTGCGAATATTAACTCATGAGAGCTCCACCATCGTGAATGGGATTACCACCTTATAGAAGGGCTTGAGGTTGAAGGGAGTGCTGTCTTGCCCTTTCATCCGTATTGCCATATGAGGGCACAGTTTTTCATCTCTCCCTAAGGATGCAGCAACAAGGCACCATCTTGGAAGCAAAGAGCTGCCCTCACCAGACACCAGTCCTCCTGGCAGTGTGATTTTAGATTTCCCAGCCTCCAGAACCATAAGAAGTAAATTTATATTTATAAATTACTCAGTCTCAGGTATTTTGTTATAGTAGCACTAATGAACTGAGAAAATATGAGAACAATGTCTCACCAAATAGAGAATATTAATAAAAAATATACGCATTATAAAAATATAACTAAAAGGAAATTCTGTAGTTTAAAAGCATACTGAAATAACCTGATAATTTCACTAGAAGGTCTAAGCAGCATATCTGAAGAGGCATAAGGAAGAATCAGTGAACCTGAAGATAAATCTGTTGAGATTACCAGGTCTGAGGACAGGTTAAAAAGGAAGAAAAAAGAACAGAGCTTAAGAGACCTAGAGAACACAATCAAACATACCATATTATGCATATTGAGAGTTCCAGAAGAAGAAATAGACAAAGAGGCCATTTTCAATAATGGATAACAGTTAGACATTAGATCGGCAAAGAAGTAGGTGATTTGAACAACGCTGTAAAGGAACTAGACCAAAAGACACCTATAGCACATTCCATCCAATAACAGTGGAATATACATTTTTCTCAATTATATATGGAACATCCTTCCAAAATACCATGTTGGGCCACAAAACAAACTCAATAAATTTAAAAACACTGAAATAATACAGAGTATATTTTCCAGTAATAATGGAATAAAATTAGAAGTCAAAAACAGAAGGAAATCTTAAATATTCAAAAATATGTGGAAATTAAACAATATACTCTTAACAAATAGGAAAAGAAGAAACCACAGGGAAATAGATAATACTTTGAGATAAACAAAATAAAAATACAACGTACCCAAACCTACGAGAAGCAACAAAAGCAGTGCTCAGAGAGAAATTTATATCTGTAAACATCTACATTTAAAAAAGCAGGTCTTGTCAGTAACCTAAACTTCCACCTTAAGAAACTTGAAAAAAAGGGAAAATGAAACTCAAAGCAAATAGAAGGAAAATAACAGTAAAGATTAAATAGATGAAACAGAGATTAGAAAACAAAAGAATCAATAAAAACAAACTTGGTTAAAATAATATCTTCCTTTAACTTAAAATATAAAGACACAGTTTAATTAAAATTAAAAGATATACCATGGAAGTACTAATAATAAGAAAAGTAGAGTGAATATATTAATATCAGGCAAATAGATTTCAAGAAAAGGGTCATTATAAGAGAAAGGGGACATTTTCTACTTATAAATGGTCAATTTATTAAGAAGACACAACAACCTTTTTTTTGTTCATGCAAACTGTTAGAGCAAAATATAATAGACATGGTGGCTTATTTATTTCTCACCCTTCTGGAGGCTGAAAAGTTATCCATGATGAAGGCACTGGTAGATTTGGTGGCTGGAAAGGACCCAATTTCTGGTTCAGAGATGGTGACTTCTCATTGTGTTCACACATGGTAGAAGAGACAAGGCGGCTCTCTGGGGCTTCTTTTATAAAGATACTAATCATCTCCCAGGAGCCCCACTTTCTAATACCAGCCCCTTGGTGAGTAGGTTTAACCATATGAATTTTGGGAAAACATAATCATTCAGACCATAGCACAGTCCTAAATAAGAATGAACTAAATAACAATGTTCAAAATATATAAAGCAACAGTTTACAAAACTAAAAAAATAGGCAAATTTATAACTATAAATATTTTAGCCATCATTCCATCATTAATGTAAACAAACAAAAAAGCAAACTCAAAGTCTGGAGAACATGAACAATTATCAATCAGGTTGGTATCATTAACATTCATGGAACACTAAACCTCAACACAACAGAATATATGTTCTCTTTAAGTTCACATTAAGTAGTTGCTACGATTGGTCATAAAACAAGTCTCAACAAATCTAAAGAATTAAAATTAGAGTTTATAAAAACTTTAAACTCCTTATTCATAATAAAACAAATAGGCAAGCTACATACTGGGAAGAAATATTTGCCCTATTTATATCTTTCTAAGAACCTGTATCTAGACAATATAATACACTCCTAAAACTCAGTGATAAGAAAAAAACTCAATTTTTAAAAAGGCAAAAAATTTGAATAGACACTTCATAAAGGATGGACAGTAAATACATGAAAAAGAGCTCACCATCATTAGTAATCAGGGATATGCAAATGAGATATCCCACAGAGTAGTATAAAACTAAAAAGACTGACAATCTCAAGTGTTGATGAGGATGTGGAGCAATCAGAACTCTCATGCAGTGCTAACAGGAATATAAAATGGTATAACCAATTAAAAAATCTCTGGAAATGTCTTACAAAATTAAACTCCTGCCGCCACTCTGACCCAACCCTCCTAATCCCAATTATCCAACAGAAATAATAATTTTTTTAAAAGTCTAAAAACACTTATACAGGCCTGGCATGGTGGCTCAAGCCTGTAATCTCAGCACTTTGGGAGGCCGAGGAGGATGGTTCACGAGGTCAGGAGATTGAAACCATCCTGGCCAACATGGTGAAAATCTGTCTCTACTAAAAATACAAAAATTAGCTGGGCATGGTGGTGTATGCCTGTAATCCCAGCTACTTCAGAGGCTGAGGCAGGAGAATTACTTTAACCAGGGAGTCGGAGCCGAGATTGCGCCACTGCACTCCAGCCGGGCGACAGAACGAGATTCTGTCTCAAAAAAAAAAAAAAAAAAAAAAAAATTGTACAACATGTTCACAGAGCAGTTCTATTCATAAAACCCCCAAGCTAGAAACAATCCAAATACTTACCTATAGGAGAATGAATAAACATGAGATACTGCTCAGTGTGAAGAAGAACAAATAATACAAAAGAGACCTGCACAGGTAGGGGGAGAAATAGGTGACGTGGTAGAGATTGACTTTGTAGGGGTTCAAGACAACTTCTAGAGTGAAAAATAATCTGTATCTTAAAAGTTTTGTGGGTTATATGGGTGTGTGCAATTTGTCAAAAGTAATATAACTGCACTCTGAAAATCTCTACGTATCACCATAAATAATAAAAAGAGAAGTCCTTCTCGTAACAAGATAGGTACAAATAAATGGAAATTTCTCTCTTTTTTTGCCTACTTACATATAGTTTTCTCTCACTTTTAAGGATAAACCAGAGACAAAATGAAAAATTAAAAACTCTTGGTAAGGGAAAATAGTAATATTAAGCAAGTTGACAAATACCTTAGAAATTCAACTATAACATGGTGTTGCTTTTGAATTCCTATAGTTTTATGCTGCAGTGATGGAAGTGATGAAAGTTAGAGTTTATTCAGTATACTTCATGTTTCAAGAATGCATGGTTATTGAAGAGACATTTTATCATTCCCTAACACCTGCAGAGGCTAATAACCCACTCCATTTGTATCTCTAAAGTTCTTGGTGGATAAGCAGAAATGAGGAATATTTAAAAGTTCTTTGACTTCTCACCTGCTGACTCTAAGTGTAAGGAGAATCTTTAATCAAATAAACTGTAATTCTTTGGGGATAATATTTTATATTTTTTTGCTAATGTTGAGGTGGTTTCCGATTCATTTAAATGAATGCTGACATTCTGAATTGATCTTCAATATTCTATGAGAAATTAATTATTGATAAAACTTTTCTTAGTAAAGTCTAAGGTTTTCGTTCTGGCAAGATAATTTCTTGGTGGAGACAGCCCACTGCCTTTCCCATACTGATACCAGGCAGTTACTCCCCCTTTTAAAACTTTCAGTAAAATACGAATAAAACCACCTTGTTTGATATTTTCAATACAATTGAGATAGCATATATTTTGCAAAAATATTGTATTAATAGTAATCTAATATCACAGAAAAATATCAGAATACAAAATATGAAAATAGGCAATGAAGTCCTATTATTACTAGTTTTTTCCCTACATTTTGTCTTATGGGAAAGAGAGTTTCTTTTTTTT
>NW_016806267.1:32474-43772 GCF_001698545.2 Rhinopithecus bieti
TTTTTTTTTTTTTTTTTTTTTTTTCACCAAATGCCTTGTAGATTTTTTCTAGCATTCTCTCTGGGTATGTACTTCTCAATCCCTGGTTGTCAAATGTGTGATGATCAGTAATACAGTGAAATCAGAAAAACCTGCTGTGAATTATGGCTGTGCTATGCTATCACAGACCTAAAAGTAAAAGCTAAAATTATAAGACTTCTAAAAGAAAACATGTGCTAATATCTTTGCAACCTAGGGTAGGCAAAGATGTATTAGGGGATTTTTTTTTTTTTTTTTTTAAACATAGACATGGAAGACGTTTACATTCATCTCCCATTCTGCATATAAACATGCCTTCTGATACAAGGAATCACTGTTTTGGCTTGGAAATTCAGCTCCTCTCCACTCTTATTCATGTGATTGGCATGGAGCCCTGCTCACAAGGACTGGTGGTGGACATGTGGAAGAGATCTAAGCCAATAAAGGTGTCCCATTCCTTGGTATATCTTGATTTGTTCAGGAATGGGCAAGTGACCTAAGCCAAGCCAATCAGAGTAAACCTCTCTCCACATAGAATTACCAGAGCAGGAGGTATTATATAAAGACTCTGCCTCTTCTTAATTGGGTTTGACTAGGTTTGCAAGTCCTGTAAGCGCTGACAGGCATTTTCCAATCATGAGGAAAGAGCCCTTTGATTACAGATGCAGCATAGAGGAAGTGGAGTTAAGAGACAGAATGAATGAAATTAGATATGGATGACATTGTTTCAGCCTTTGTTTCCAGCTGGGCCTGATGTCAGATGTACCCTTGGACTAGTCAGTGGCTGGAAACAATGTATTCCATTTTTTGCTTGAGGCTACATTGAATTGGATTTTTCTATGCAACTGAAAGTATCTACACTAATATTATCTATGACACAGAATTAGTAAGATGTACTCTTGTAAGAATATCTAGAAATCATTTTGTGATATGGCTATGTAGTAAAATGGGGGAAAGTTAGTATTTTAATCCTCTATCACTTATTGGCTGTGTAATCTTTTATTTTTAACTTTATTTATCAAGCGTTTACTCCCTCTCAGGCACTGTGAGGGTAATTTTAGACATTTTATCAAATTTCTTCCTTCCAACAATCCAATAAAGTAGTTATTTTTAACTCATTTCACAAATAAGGGACCCAGGGTTCAGAGAAGTTATATGACATTCTTCTCGTAACATAACAGGTAAATAGCACAGGCAGGATTTGAATCCCTGTGTGTATTACTCCCAATATGTGCTATTGGTTATCACTTAATATCTCTGAGTAGTTTTCATCTGTAAATTGCAAACAATAATATTTCCCACTATTAATATATTACAGCCTTATTGTAGGGCGAAACCATGCAAGTACTTTATAAGCTACAAATGACTGTGTCATTTTTGCTATTTTGTTATTTTACTTTCTAAGATACAAGGTCTCACTCTGTCATCTAGACTGCAGTGCTGTGCCATGTTCATGGCTCATTGCAGCCTCAAACTCCTGGGCTCTAGCAATCCTCCCACCTCAGCCTTCTGAGTAGCTGGGACTACAGGTGCATGTCCCCATGCCTAGGTAGGTATTTATTTTTTATTTTTCATAAGATAAGGTCTTGCTACGTTCCCCAGACTGTTCTTGAGCTCCTGACCTCAAGGAATCCTCCTGCCTTAGCCTCTTCAAATGTTGGATTACAGGTGTGAGCCACTGCACCCAGCCATGTTCACATTTATTAAACCAGATTTAAATGCAGTGATTAACAAGATTGTTTCCATCCTATATGTGTAGTTCGTTGATATTTGAGCCCCAGGAAGATGTCTATAAAAGGCATTGTTAATATAAATGCATAATTTTTGACAATTTTCATTTTTCATCTTTGACCTGCTGACCTATAGATCCTCACCCTATTCCTTCGAAGTAAAGAGCATACAAGTTTAGCTTTTAAAAAAAGCATATTAACTTTCATGGCTCCCATTTCTCATGCAAGATATCAGGGCAGAGGGAAGGTGGGAAGAGAGTAGGAGTCAATACTAGCAGAGAAAAATACAGGTCATTTTAGTGGAAGGGGAGACCAACCGTAAAAGATGGAGAGCTGAAAAAAAATGTGTGATTAAAAGAGTAGTCTAGCCATTCTCAACTTGGACTAGATCATAAAGTTATCCATGGATCTTTTCAAAAAATACATATAACTGGGTTGCACCCTTGATCACTGAAATCAGATTTCATGACTGGGGCACATGGTATTTTCTTTAAAGCTCCACAGGTGATTTCAATGTGCAGCTAGGCTGGACGGCCCCTAGGATAAAGCAGGAAAAAATGACACTTTTCTTTATGTAGTTGTATATATTTTTATGTGTTTCAATAATTAATTTACCTATTAATAAACTTACTAATGTGCATTTATTCACTCATTCCTCCTTTTAAACAGTGAATCAATTATCCACCTATTCATCCATTTATTCAGCCACTCATTTATTTGTTCACTGATTCATCCTCTTACTTAGCTAGCCAGTGACCTAGTCGACCCATGGGTATTTATCGAGTGCCTAAGCCTTGTGCTTTTAGAGATATAAAAGTGAACATGACAGATGAGGTCATTGCTTCATAAAACTACCAGTTGGTTATGGCAGTGTTTCTCAGAGTGAGTGTAACAGTGCTAAGAAACATTACTTCTTTGGCTTATGAAAAGATATTTTGAGAAACATTTGCTTATGGACTAATTCTGAAGTTATGGAAACTTTTGCTTTAATATTACTTGCATGGAATGGTAATATCTCTATGTCACTGACACATTTAAGGATACTGGAAATTCTAATTTTAAATTTGCTGAAGTGAGATGATGACTGATGGAAATAATGCTGAATTACCACTTCCCTCCCACTTTATACCAAATAAAGTTCAGCTTAATATCTTCAACTTAAAGATAAAAGAGAATGATTATAAGTAGCTTTGGTTCAATTCTTAGTTCCTTTTCTATTTGCAGATATCTCTAATCTTCATTAAAAGGCTCATTTATATATCTTTTAACCTGTTCAATTAAAACTTCTCTAACCTCCCACCTTATCCAATTGAGCCAAATTTGGAGTTGATATGCTTTGTTTTATCTGCTACTTATTTGTTTGTACTGATTCACTGAGCCTTAATATAGCTCATGTTAACAAAGTCCATGGTTACTGTTTTGAGTGAGAACAGGATATAAGTACTACATGTTCTTGGACATCAATAGCCGCTTGATCTTTCTAAATTGCTAAATCCCATAATTGTTAAAGATGTTTTACTCTGAGGGAGTAGTGTACATTTTAAAGTGGTTGTCTTTACTTTTTAAAAAACGATTTGTCAAATGTCATCACAAATGAGCAATGTCCAGATTGTACCAATTTTATACATTCTTAAATTTTTAAAATTTCCCACTTTCATGTGTAATTTCCTGGAACAGGGGCTTCCCAACTGAGTTGCTAGAAATGTCCATGATAGGTGCTATGGCCTTGACAGCTTAAGCTAGTTAGAATTATTTTGGCTTACTTGCCTTCATGAAATCCGTAATTTTAAATGTCAGTATTTGTTCAATAATTTTAGTGTAAGCATAATATAAGTACATATTAAGTTTCTTCCAATGGCAAAATGATACAAAAAAGTAAAATCTATCACCTTCATTTTCCACTATCAATCCATTCCATAAAAGTTAACTACTGTTGTTTCTTAAGAACATCTGGAGATTTTATATGTAGATAATATTGTAGCCTAGATTACCCCAAAAAGTTAAGGAAGAAAGAGAGAATTTATCTAACCAGTCTCTACCTCCAGTTGATCAAAAGTTTACGCAACAAATTGTAACTCCCCTAAACTTCCCGGTTGAGCATCCATGGGTGCTGGGCAGTGTCTGCTGGGGAAGCCTCAGGGCAGGACGTGAAAGGTGTTTGGTAGGGATCTGAAGTGAAATATTGTCAAATTAAGCCTCATCCTCCATGAAAGCTTTTGCATTTTCCACTGCCCAGTGAGAAATGCAGAAGGTTTCCTGAGGAAAAAGAGTGAAATGAGCCTAAGCATCTGAAGTGGTACATAGAGATGTTTAACGTATTTTGTATGTAAAGGTGTGTGTGTGTGTGTGTGTGTGTGTGTGTGTGTGTGTGTGAATTTAAGTACTGAAAAACTATCAATCTTTTTTTTTCAACTTTTGTTTTAGCTTCAGGGGATACATGTGAAGGTTTGTTACTTTGGTACATTGAGTGATACTAAAGTTTGGATTACAAATGACCGAGGTACTGGGCATAGTATCTAATTTTGTTTCAACCCTTGTCAACCTCCCCACCTCCCCACTCTAGTAGTCCCCAGTTTCTACTGTTGCCAACTTTGTGTCCATGAGTACCCATTATTTAGCTCCCACTTAAAAGTGAGAACAGGAAGTATTTGGTTTTCTGTTTCTGCATTAATTTCCTTAGGATAATGGCCTCCAGCTGAATCCATGTTGCTGCAGAGAGCGTGATTTTATTCTTTTGTATGGCTATGTAGTATTCCGTGGCTTGTGTGTATCATGTTTTCTTTATCCATTCCATCACTGATGGAAACCTAGATAGATTGTATGTCTTTGTTATTGTGAATAATGCTTTGACCAACATGTGAGTACATGTGTCTTATTGGTAGAATGATTTATTTATTTATTATACTTTAAATTCTGGGATGAATGTGCAGAATATGCAGGTATGTTACATAGGTATACTTGTGCTGTGGTAATTTGCTGCATCCATCAACCCGTCATTTACATTAGGTATTTCTCATAATGTTATCCTTCCCCTTGCTCCCCACTCACTGACAGGCCCCAGTAGTGATGTTCCCCTCCCTGTGCCCATATGTTTTCATTGTTCAGCTCCCACTTATGAGTGAGAACATGTGGTGTTTGTTTTTCTGTTCCTGTTCCCCTCCCTGTGCCCATATGATTTCACTGTTCAGCTCCCACTTATGAGTGAGAACATGTGGTGTTTGGTTTTCTGTTCCTATGTTAGTTTGCTGAGAATGATGGTTTCCAGCCTCATCCATGTTCCCTCAAAACGACAGGAACTCATTCTTTTTATGGCTGCATAGTATTCCATTGTGTATATGTGCCATATTTTCTTTATCCAGTCTATCCCTGATGGGCATCTGGGTTGGTTCCAAGTCTTTGCTATTGTGAATAGTGCTGCAATAAACATACGTGTGCATGTGTCTTTGTAGTAGAATGATTTGTAATCCTTTGGGTATATACCCAGTAATGGGATTGCTGGGTTAAAAGGTGTTTCTGGTTCTAGATCCATGAGGAATTGCCACACTGTCTTCCACAATGGTTGAACTAATTACACTCCCATCAACAGTGTACAAGTGTTCCTATTTCTCCACAACCTCGCCAGCATCTGTTGTTTCCTGACTTTTTAATGATTGCCATTCTGACTGGCGTGAGATGATATCTCATTGTGGTTTTGATTTGCATTTCTTTAATGACCAGTGATGATGAGCTTTTTTCATTTTTTTTTTTTTTGGCCACATAAATGTCTCCTTTTGAAAAGCATCCATTCATATCCTTTGCCCATTTTTTGATAGAGTTGTTTGTTCTTTTCTTGTAAATTTAAGTTCTTTGTAGATTCTAGATATTAGCCCTTTGTCAGATGAATAGATTGCAAAAATTTTCTCCCATTCTGTAGGTTGCCTGTTCACTCTGATGATAGTTCCTTTTGTTTTGCAGAAGCTGTTCGTTTAATTAGATCCCATTTGTCAATTTTGGCTTTTGTTGCCATTCCTTTTGGTGTTTTAGTCATGAAGTCTTTGCCCATGCCTATGTCCTGAATGGTATTGCCTAGGTTTTCTTCTAGAGTTTTTATGGTTTTAGGTCTTATGTTGAAGTCTTTAATCCATCTCAAGTTAACTTTTGTATAAGGTGTAAGGAAGGCATCCAGTTTTAGTTTTCTACATATGACTAGCCAGTTTTTCCAACACCATTTATTAAATGGGAAATCCTTTCCCCACTGCTTGTTTTTGCCAGGTTTGTCAAAGATCAGATGGTTGTAGATGTATGGTGTTATTTCTGAGGACTCTGTCCTGTTCCATTGGTCTATATATCTATTTTGGTACCAGTACCATGCTGTTTTGGTTACTGTAACCTTGTAGTATATTTTGAAGTCATGTAGCATGATGCCTCCAGCTTTGTTCTTTTTGCTTAGGATTGTCTTGGCTACATAGTCTCTCTTTTAGTTCCATATGAAATTTAAAGTAGTTTTTTTCTAATTCAGTGAAGAAAGTCAATGGTAGCTTGATGGGAATAGCACTGAATTTATAAATNTAAATGTCTCCTTTTGAAAAGCATCCATTCATATCCTTTGCCCATTTTTTGATAGAGTTGTTTGTTCTTTTCTTGTAAATTTAAGTTCTTTGTAGATTCTAGATATTAGCCCTTTGTCAGATGAATAGATTGCAAAAATTTTCTCCCATTCTGTAGGTTGCCTGTTCACTCTGATGATAGTTCCTTTTGTTTTGCAGAAGCTGTTCGTTTAATTAGATCCCATTTGTCAATTTTGGCTTTTGTTGCCATTCCTTTTGGTGTTTTAGTCATGAAGTCTTTGCCCATGCCTATGTCCTGAATGGTATTGCCTAGGTTTTCTTCTAGAGTTTTATGGTTTTAGGTCTTATGTTGAAGTCTTTAATCCATCTCAAGTTAACTTTTGTATAAGGTGTAAGGAAGGCATCCAGTTTTAGTTTTCTACATATGACTAGCCAGTTTTCCAACACCATTTATTAAATGGGAAATCCTTTCCCCACTGCTTGTTTTGCCAGGTTTGTCAAAGATCAGATGGTTGTAGATGTATGGTGTTATTTCTGAGGACTCTGTCCTGTTCCATTGGTCTATATATCTATTTTGGTACCAGTACCATGCTGTTTTGGTTACTGTAACCTTGTAGTATATTTTGAAGTCATGTAGCATGATGCCTCCAGCTTTGTTCTTTTGCTTAGGATTGTCTTGGCTACATAGTCTCTCTTTTAGTTCCATATGAAATTTAAAGTAGTTTTTTTCTAATTCAGTGAAGAAAGTCAATGGTAGCTTGATGGGAATAGCACTGAATTTATAAATTACTTTGGGCAGTATGGCCATTTTCACAATATTGATTCTTCTTATCCATGAGCATGGAATATGTTTTTCCATTTGCTTATGTCCTTTCTTATTTCCTTGAGCATTGCTTTGTAGTTCTCCTTGAAGAGGTCCTTCACATCCCTTGTAAGTTGTATTCCTAGGTATTTTATTCTCTTTGTAGCAATTGTGAATAGGAGTTCACTCATGATTTGGTTCTCTGCTTGTCTGTTACTGGTGTATAGGAATGCTTGTGATTTTTGCACATTGATTTTGTATCCTGAGACTTCACTGAAATTGCTTATCAGCTTAAGGAGATTTGTGGCTGAGACAACAGGGTTTTCTAAATATACAATAATGTAATGTGCAAACAGAGACAATTTGATTTCCTCTCTTAATTGTGAATACCCTTTACTTCTTTCTCTTGCCTGATTGCCCTTGTCAGAACTTCCAATACTATGTTGAATAGGAGTGGTGACAGAGGGCATCCTTTGTCTTGTGCTAGTTTCAAAGGGAATGCTTTCAGTCTTTGGCCATTCAGTATGATATTGGCTGTGGGTTTGTCATAAATAACTCTTATTATTTTGAGATATGTCTCATTAATACCTACTTTATTAAGTGTTTTTTAGCATGAAGGGGTGTGAATTTTATTGAAGGCCTTTTCTGCATCTATTGAGATAATAATGTGTTTTTTGTCATTGGTTCTGTTTATGTGATAGATTATGTTTATGGATTTGCATATGTTGAAGCAGCCTTGCATCCCAGGAATAAAGCTGACTTGATCATGGTGGATAAGCTTTTTGATGTGCTGCTGGATTCAGTTTGCCAGTCTTTTATGGAGGATTTTCGCAAAAAAGTTCATCAGGGATATTGGCCTGAATTTTCTTTTTTTGTTGTGTCTCCACCAGGTTTTGTTATCAGGATGATGCTGCTCTCATACAATGAGTTAGGGAGGAGTCCCTCTTTTTCTATTGTTTGGAATACTTTAAGAAGGAATGGTACCAGCTCCTCTTAGTACCTCTGGCAGAATTCTGCTGTGAATCCCTCTGGACCTGGGTTTTTATTTGTTTGGTAGGCTATTAATTATGGCCTCAATTTCAGAACTTGTTATTGCTCTATTCAGGGATTTGACTTCCTCCTTGTTTAGTCTTGGGAGAGTGTATGTGCCCAGGAATTTATCCATTTCTCCTAGATTTTCTAGTTCATGTGCACTGAGATGTTTATAGTATTCTCTAACGGTAGTTTGTATTTCTGTGAGATCAGTGGTGATATCCACTTTATCGTTTTTTATTGTGTCTATTTGATTCTTCTCTCTTTTCTTCCTTATTCGTCTGGCTAGCAGTCTATTTTGTTAATATTTTCAAAAAACCAGCTCATGGATTCACTGATTTTTTGAAAGGCTTTTTGTGTCTGTCTCCTTCACTTCTTCTCTGATCTTAGTTATTTCTTGTTTTCTGCTAGCTTTTGAATTTGTTTGCACTTGCTTTTGTGGTTCTTTTAGTTGTGATGTTTGGGTGTTGATTTCAGCTCTTTCCCACTTTCTCCTGTAGGCATTTAGGGCTATAAATTTCCCTGTAAACACTGCTTTAGCTGTGTCCCAGAGATTCTGGTATGTTGCATCTTTGTTCTCATTGGTTTCAAAGAAGTTATTTATTTCTGCCTTCATTGCATTATTTACACCTTACTCATTCGGGTGTAGGTTGTTCAGTTTCCATTTAGTTGTGCATTTTTGAGTGAGTTTGTTAATTCTGACTTCTAATTTGATTGCACTGTGGTCTGAGAGACTGTTATGATTTCTGTTCTATTGCGTTTGCTGAGGATTGTTTTACTTCTAATTATGTGGTTAATTTTAGAATAGTGTTATGTGGTGTGGAGAATAATGTATATTCTGTTGATTGGGGGTGGAGAGTTCCGTAGATGTCTATCAGGTCAGCTTGGTGCAGAGCTGAGTTCAAGTCCTGAATATCCTTGTTAATTTTCTGTCTCCTTGATCTGTCTAATATTGACAGCAGGGTGTTACATTATCCCAATATTATTGTATGGGAGTCTAAGTCTCTTTCTAGGTCTCTAAGAACTTGCTTTAAGAATCTGAGTGGCCTGGTGGTGCCAAGATGGCCGAATGGGAACAGCTCCAGCCTCCAGTTCCCAACTTGAGTGACACAGAAGATGGGTGATTTCTGCATTTCCAACTGAGGTACCAGGTTCATCTCACTGGGCCATGTCAGACAGTGGGTGCAGGAGAGTGGGTGCAGCCCAATGAGCGAGAGCCAAAGCGGGGCAAGGCATCGCCTCACCCAGAAAGTGCAAGGGGGAAGGGAATTCCCTTTCCTAGCCAAAGGAAACCATGACACACAACACCTGGAAAATCGGATCACTCCCACCCTAATACTGCACTTTACCAAGGGTCTTAGCAAACGGCACACCAGGAGATTATTTCCTGCACCTGGCTCAGAGGGTCCCACGCCCACAGAGCCTCCCTCATTGCTAGCACAGCAGTCTGAGATCTAACTGCAAGGCGGCAGTGAAGCTGGGGGAGGGGTGCCCACATTGCTGAGGCTTAAGTAGGTAAGCAAAGTGGCCAGGAAGCTCGAACTGGGTGGAGCCCACCACAGTTCACGGAGGCCTGCCTGCCTCTATAGACTCCACCTCTAGGGACAGGGCATAGCCAAACAAAAGGCAGAGAAACCTCTGCAGATTTAAATATCCCTGTCTGACAGCTTTGAAGAGAGTAGTGGTTCTCCCAGCATGGAGTCTGAGATCTGAAAATGGACAGACTGCCTGCTCAAGTGGGTCGCTGACCCCTGAGTAGCCTAACTGGGAGAAAACCCCCACTAGGGGCAGTCTAACACCTCACACCTCACACAACCTCTGAGATGAAGCTTCCAGAGGAACACTCAGACAGCAACATTGGCTGTTCAGCAATATTCACTCTTCTGCAGGCTCTGCTGCTGATACCCAGGAAAACAGGGTCTGGAGTGGACCTCAAGCAAACTTCAACAGACCTGCAGCTGAGGGTCCTGACTGTTAGAAGGAAAACTAACAAATAGTAAGGACATCCACACCAAAACCCCATCTGTACATCACCATCATCAAAGATCAAAGGTAGATAAAACCACAAAGATGGGGAAAAGCAGTGCAAAAAAGCTGAAAATTCTAAAATCAGAGCGCTTGTCCCCTCCAAAGGAACACAGCTCCTCACCAGCAATGGAACATAGCTGGACAGAGAATGACTTTGATGAGTTGAGAGAAGAAGGCTTCAGATGATCAAACTTCTTTGAGCTAAAGGAGGAAGTACGAACCTAGTGCAAAGAAATTAAAACCTTGATAAAACATTCGATGAATGGCTAACTAGAATAACCAATGTAGAGAAGTCCTTAAACGACCTGATAGAGATGAAAACCTTGACTTGAGAACTATGTGACAATGCACAAGCTTCATTAACCAAGACTTGATCAACTGGAAGAAAGAGTATCAGTGACTGAAGGTCAAATGAATGAAATGAAGTGAGAAGAGAAGTTTAGAGAAAAAAGAGTAAAAAGAAATGAACAAAGCCTCCAAGACATATGGGACTATATGAAAAGACCAAATCTACATCTGATTGCTGCACCTGAAAGTGACGGGGAGAATGGAACCAAGTTGGAAAACACTCTTCAGGATATTATCCAGGAGAACTTCCCCAACCTAGCAAGAAAGGCCAACATTCAAATTCAGGAAATACAGAGAACACCACAAACATACTCCTTGAGAAGAGCAACTCCAAGACACATAATTGTCAGATTCACCAAAGTTGAAATGAAGGAAAAAATGTTAAGGGCAGCCAGAGAGAAAGTTCGGATTACCCACAAAGGGAAGCCCATCAGACTAACAGCAGATCTCTCGGCAGAAACTCTACAAGCCAGAAGAGAGTGGGGGCCAATATTCAACATTCTTAAAGAAAAGAATTTCAACCCAGAATTTCATATCCAGCCAAACTAAGTTTCATAAGTGAAGGAGAAATAAAATCCTTTACAGAGAAGCAAATGCTTAAGGATTTTGTCACCACCAGGCCTGCCCTACAAGAGCTCCTGAAGGAAGCCCTAAACATGGAAAGGAACAACCGGTACCAGCCACTGCAGAAACATGCCAAAATGTAAAGACCATCGATGCTAGAGAGAAACTGCATCAACTAATGAGCAAAATAACCAGCTAACATCATAAAGACAGAACCAAGTTCACACGT
>NW_016806267.1:45488-100248 GCF_001698545.2 Rhinopithecus bieti
AAAAAAAAAAAAAAAAAAAAAAAAAAAACCATGGGCAAAGGATATGAATAGACAGTTCTCAAAGGAAGAGATTTATGCAGCCAAAAGAAACATGAAAAAATGCTCATCATCACCAGCCATCAGAGAAATGCAAATCAAAACCACAATGAGATACCATCTTACACCAGTTAGAATGGCAATAATTAAAAAGTCAGGAAACAACAGGTACTGGAGAGGATGTGGAGAAATAGGAACAGTTTTGCACTGTTGGTGGGACTGTAAACTAGTTCAACCATTGTGGAAGACAGTGTGGTGATTCCTGAAGGATCTAAAACTAGAAATGCCATTTGATCCAGCCATCCCATTACTGGATATATACCCAAAGGATTATAAATCACGCTGCTATAAAGACATATGCACACGTATGTTTATTGCAGCACTATTCACAATAGCAAAGACTTGGAACCAACCCAAATGTCCATCAATGACCAACTGGATTAAGAAAATGTGGCACATATACACCATGGAATACTATGCAGCCATAAAAATGGATGAGTTTATGTCCTTTGTAGGGACACAGATGCAGCTGGAAACCATCATTCTCAGCAAACTATCGCAAGAACAGAAAACCAAACACTGCATGTTCTTACTCATTGGTGGTAATTGAACAATGAGAACACTTGGAATCAGGAAGGGGAACATCACACACTGGGGCCGGTTGTGGGGTGGGGGAGGGGGTAAGGATAGCATTAGGAGATATAGCTAATCTAAATGATGGGTTAATGGAAAGGATCTGAGTGCTCCTGTATTGGGTGCATATATATTTAGGCTAGTTAGTTCTTCTTGTTGCATTGATGCCTTTACCATTATGTAATGCCCTTCTTTGTCTTTTCTTATCTTTATTGGTTTGAAGTCTGTTTTATTGGAAACTAGAATTGCAACCTCTGCCTTGTTTTTTTTTTTTTTCCTTCCATTTGCTTGGTCCTCCATTCCTTTATTTTGAGTCTATGTGTGTCTTTGCATGTGAGATGGGTCTCCTGAACACAGCACACAATGGTTCCCGACTCTTTATCCAATTTGCCAGTCTGTGCCTTTTAATTGGGGCATTTAGTCCATTTACATTTGAGGTTATATTGTTATGTGTGAATTTGATCCTATCATTATGATGCTGGCTGGTTGTTTTACCCATTAGTTGATGCAGTTTCTTCCTAGTGTCAATGGTCTTTACATTTTGGTATGTTTTTGCAGTGACTGGTACCGGATTTTCCTTCACATATTTAGTGTTTCCTTCAGGAGCTCTTGTAAGGCAGGCCTGATGGTAACAAAATCCCTCAGCACCTGTTTGTCTGTAAAGGATTTTATTTTTTTCTTTGCTTATGAGCTTAGTTTGGCTGGATATGAAAATCTGGTTTGAAAATTCTTTTCTTTAAGAATGTTGAGGCTGGGTGTGGTGGCTCACTCCTGTAATCCCAGCACTTTGGGAGGCTGAGGCAGGCAGATCGTGAGGTTAGGAGTTTGAGACTGGCCTGACAAACATGGTGAAACCTTGTCTCTACTCTCAATACAAAATTAGCCAGCTGTGGTGGTGGGTGCCTGTAATCCCAGGTACTCAGGAGGTTGTGGCAGGAGAATCACTTGAACCCAGGAGGCAGAGGTTGCAGTGAGCCGAGATCATGCCACTGCATGCCAGCCTGGGTGATGGAGTGAGACTCTCTCTAAATAAAAAAAAGGTTGAATATTGGCCCTCACTCTCTTTTGACTTACAGGGTTTCTGCAGAGAGATCTGCTGTTAGTCTGATGGGTTTCCCTCTATGGGTAACCTGATTCTTCTCTTTGGCTGCCCTTAACATTTTTGCCTTCATTTCAGCCATGGTGAATCTGACAATTATGTCTCAGGGTTGCTCTTCTCAGGGAGTATCTTTTTGGTGTTCTCTGTATTTCCGGAATTTGAATGTTTGTCTATCTTGCTAGGTCAGGGAGGTTCTTCTGGATAATATGCTGA
Organism: Rhinopithecus bieti; assembly: GCF_001698545.2. NCBI lineage: Eukaryota > Metazoa > Chordata > Mammalia > Primates > Cercopithecidae > Rhinopithecus > Rhinopithecus bieti. The sequence continues at coordinate 47,470 of NW_016806267.1, forward strand.
AGAGTTTCCAACTTGGTTCCTTTCTTCCCATCACTTTCAGGTATGCCAATCAAATGTAGGTTTGTTCTTTTCACATAGGTCTATATTTTTTGGAGACTTTGTTCATTCCTTTCCATTCTTTTTTCTCTAATCTTGTCCTCACACTCTCATAAAGTTGATCTTCAATCTCTGATATCCTTTCTTCTGCATGATTGATTTGGCTATTGATACTTGTTTATGCTTCACGAAGTTCTCATGCTGTGTTTTCAGCTCCATCAGGTCATTTATGTTCTTCTCTAAACTGGTTATTCTAGTTAGCAGTTCCTGGAACCTTTTATCAAGGTTCTTAGCTTCCTTGCATTGGGTTAGAACATGCTCCTTTGGCTCGGAGGAGTTTGTTATTACCCACCTTCTGAAGCCTACTTCTGTCAATTCGTCAAACTAATTCTCTGTCCAGTTTTCCTCCCTAGTGGCCTAGGAGTTGTGATCCTTTGGAGGAAAAGAGACATTCTGGTTTTTGAAATTTTCAGCCTTTTTGCACTTTTTTTTTTTCTCATCTTCATGGATTTACCTACCTTTGGTCTTTGATGTTAGTGACCTTCAGATGGTTTTTGCCAGAGGGTCCTTTTCGTTGATGTTGATGCTACTGCTTTCTCTTTGTTATTTTTTCCCCCCTCATAGTCAGGTACCTCTTCTGCAGGCTGCTGGAATTTGCTGGAGGTCCAGTCCAGACCCTGTTTGCCTGGGTCCCACCAGCAGAGGCTACAGAACAGCAAAGATTGCTGCCTGCTCCTTCCTCCAGAAGCTTCATTCCAGAGGGGCCATTGCCAGATGCCAGCCAGAGCTCTCCTGTATGAGGTGTCTCTCAACCCCTTCTGGGAGGTGTCTCCCAGTCAGGAGGCATGGGAGTTAGGGACCCACTTGAGGAGGCAGTCTGTCCCTTAGCAGAGCTCCAGTGTTGTGCTGGGAGATCCGCTGCTCTCTTCAGAACCTGCAGGCAGAAATGTTTAAGTCTGCTGAAGCTGCACCCACAGCTGCCCCTTCCCCCAAGTGCTCTGTCCCAGGGAGAAGGGAGTTTTATCTACAAGCCCCTGACTAGGGCTGCTGCCTTTCTTTCAGAGATGCCCTGCCCAGAGAGGAGAAATATAAAGAGGCAGTCTGACTACAGTGGCTTTGCCATGCTTTGGTGGGTTCCACACCCAGTTCTTACTTCCTGGTGGCTTTGTTTACACTGTGAGGGGAAAACTGCCTACTCAAGCCTCAGTAATGGTGGATGCCTGTCCTGACACCAACCTCAAGCATCCCAGGTAGACTTCAGACTGCTGTACTGGCCGCAAGAATTTCAAGCTGGTGCATCTTAGCATGATGGGCTCCATGGGGGTGGGGTCCACTTAGCAAGACCACTCGACTCCCTAGCTTCAGCCTCCTTTCCAGTGGATTGAATGGTTCTGTCTTGCTGGCATTTCAGGTGCCACTGGGTTATGGAAAAAAAAACTCCTGCAGCTATCTCAGTGTCTGCCCAAATAGCCATTCGGTTTTGTGCTTGAAAACCAGGGCCCTATTGGTGTAGGCACCCAAGGGAATCTCCTTGACTGCGAGTTGCAAAGACCATGGGAAAAGTGTAGTATCTGGGCTGGAGAGCTTCATCCCTCACAGCGTGGTCCCTCAAGCTTCATTTGGTGAGGGGAGGGAGTTCCCTGATCCCTTGTACTCCCTGGGTGAAGGATACCCCACCTGCTTCTGCTTGCCCTCCATGAGCTGCACCCACTTTCTAATCAGTCCCAATGAGATGAACTTGGTAGCTTAGCTGGAAATGCAGAAATCACCCACCTTCTGCTTTGATCTTTCTGGGAGCTGCAGACTGCAGCTGTTCCTATTCGGCCATCTTGCTAGACTCCCCAGTTTGTTTTCTTATAGCTATATACTGAGTAATGAGATTGCTGGGTTGAATAGTAGTTCTAAGTTCTTTGAGAAATTGCCAAACTGCTTCCCACAGTGGTTGAACTAATTTGCATTCGTATCAACAGTGTATAAGCATTACCTTTTCTCCACAGCTTTGAGGGTATCTATTGCTTTTTGACTTTCTTATCATAGCCAGTCCGACTGGTATGAGATGATATCTCATTTTGGTTTTGATTTGCATTTCTCTGATGATTACTGATGCTGAACATTTTTTCATATGTTTGTTGGCCACTTGTGTGCTTTCTTTTGAGAAATGTCTGTTCATGTCTTTTGACCATTTTAATGTGGGTATTTGGTTTTATTTATTGAATTGTTTAAGATCCTTATAGGTTCTGGATATTATACCCTTTTTAATATATAGTTTGTGACTATTTTCTTCCATTCTGTAGGTTGTCTGTTTACTCTGTTGATAGTTTATATTGCTATGAAGAAGCTCTTTAGTTTAATTAGGCCCCATTTGTCAATTTTTGTTTTTGTTGTAATTGCTTTTGAGGACTTAGTCATAAATTCTTTCCCAAGGTCAACGTCCAGAATGGTGTTTCCTGGGTTTTCTTTTAAGATTCTTACAGTTTGAGGTCTTACATATGAATGTTTAATTTATCTTGAGATAATTTTTCTGTATAGTGAAAAGCAGTGTCCAGTTTCATTCTTCTGCATATGGCTGGCTAGCTATCCCAGCACCATTTATTGAATAGAGCATCCTTTCCCCACTGCTTACTTTTGTTGCTTTGTCAAAGTTCAGACGGTTGTAGGTGTGAAGCTTTAATTCTGTTTTCTCTATTCTGTCCCATTCATCTATGTGTCTGTTTTTGTACCAGCCAACTGCCATTTTTGGTTACTGTAGCCTTATAGTATAGTTTGAAGTCAGGTAATGTGATGTCTCTGGCTTTGTTCTTTTTGCTTAGGATTGCTTTGGCTACTCGGGCTCTTTTTTGTTTCCATATGAGTTTTAGAAAAGCTTTTTCTAGTTCTGTGAAAAATGATATTGGTAGTTTGACAGGAATAGCATTGAATTTGTAGACTTATTTGGGTGGTATGGCAATTTTCATGATATTAATTCTTCCAATCAAATATCCTCCATTTGTTTGTGTCATCTCTGATTTCTTTTCAGCAGTGTTTTGTAGTTCTCCTTGTAAAGATCTATCACCTCCTAGGTCAGATGTATTCCTAGATATTTTAATTTTTTGTGTGTTTTAAATGGGATTGCATTCTTGTTTTGACTCTAAGCTTGAACATTATTAATATATAGAAATGCTACTGATTTTTGTACATTGATTTTTTTTATCCTGAAACTTTCTTTATCGAAGTTGTTTATCAATCCCAAGAGCCTTTCAGTGGAGTCTTTGGGAGTTTTCTAGGTGTAGAATCATATCATTCACAAGGAGAGATTGTTTGACATCTTCATTTCCCATTTGTATGCCTTTTATTTGTTTCCCTTAACTGACTGCTCTGCCTAGCCCTTCCAGTACTATGTTGGATAACAGTAGTGACAGTGGGCATTCTTGTCTTCTTCCAGTTCTCAAGGGAATGCTTTCAACTTTTGCCTATTAAGTATGATGTTGGCTGTGGGTTTGTCCTAGATGGCTCTTATTATTTTGAGATATGTTCCTTCAATGACTAGTTTGTTGATGGTTTTTATCATGCAGGAATATTCAGTTATATTGAAAGCTTTTTCCATGTCTATGGAGATGATAATAGGGTTTTGGTTTTTAACTCTATATGTTGAATCACATTTATTGATTTGCATATATTGAACCAACTTTCCACCCCAGAAATGAGCCCTACATGATCATGTTGAAATAACTTTTCAAATTGCTGTTAAATTCAGTGTGCTAATATTTTGTTGAAGATTTTTATATCTATGTTCATCAGGGATATTGGCCTATGGTTTTTTTTTTCCAAAACTTGTCTTTGCCAAGTTTTGGTATTAGAGTAATGCTGGCTTCATAGAATGAATTAGGGAGGAGTACCACCTCCTTGATTTTTGGGATACTTTCAGTAGAACTGGTACCAGCTCCTCATTGTACACCTAGTAGAATTCACCTGTGAGTTCATCTGGTCTGGGGATTTCTTGATTGGTAGGTGTAATAGGGTTCTCTAGAGGGACAGAACTATTAGGATATATATATATATATAATTATATCTATCTATATATAATATATATATATATAATTATTAACTTACATGATCACAAGGTCCCACAATAGACTGTCTACAGACTGAGGAACAAGGAGAGCCAGTCCGAGCCCCAAAACTGGAGTACTTGGGGTCCGATGTTTGAGGGCAGGAAGCATCCAGCACAGGAGAAAGATGTAGTCTGGGATGCTAGGCCAGTCTTTCCTTTTCACGTTTTTTTTGCCTGCTTTATATTTGCTGGCAGCTGATTAGACTGCACCCACCAGATTAAGGGTGGATCTATCTTCCCCTGCCCATTGTCTCAAATGTTAATCTCTTTTGGCAACACCCTCACAGACACACCCAGGATCAATATTTTGTATCCTTCAATCTAATCAAATTGACACTCAGTATTAAACATCACAGTATTTTTATTACTGATTCAATTTCAGTACTCAATATTGGCCTGTTTAGTATTTCAATTTCTTCCTATTTCAATCTTGGGATATTGTGTGTTTCCAAGAATTTATCTATTTACTCTAAATTTGTATAGTTTGTGTGCATGGAAGTGCTCATAATAGTCTCTGAGAAGATTTCATATTTCTATATTTCTGTGGGTTTGGTTGTAATGTCACTTTTGCCATTACTGCTTGTGTTTGTTTGGATTTTCTGTCTGTTTTTTCTTTGTTAATCTTGTTTGTCCTTTAATTTTTTTTTTGCATTGATTCTTTGTATGAAACTTTGGATCTCAATTTCATTCAGTTCTGCTCTGATTTTAGTTATTTATTTTCTTCTGCTAGCTTTGGGGTTAGCTTGTTCTTGTTTTTCTGCTTCCTCTAGATGTGATGTTAGATGGCTAAAATAAGATCTAACTTTTTGAGGTAGGCCTTTAGCACTAAAAACTTTCCTCTTAACACTGATTTTTCTGCATCCCAGATATTGTAATATGCTGTATATTGGTTTTCACTTATTTCAAAGAATTTCTTTATTTCTAGTTAATTTTTTCCCCAAAAGTCATTCAGGAGCAAGTTGTTTAATTTCTATGTATTTGTGTGTTTATGGGGTTATTCTTGATATTGATTTCTATTTTCATCCCACTGTGGCCTGAGAGTATTGTGTTTTTTTTTTTTTCTTTTCTTTTCCTTTCCCCCTTCCTTCGGGTGTGCAACAATTGGGAATGCTGAGTAAGGCTTTGCTTCTATATTCCTATGTACTTCTGTTGGAAGGTAAGATGTGGTGACTCAGGCTGCTAATCCAGGTGAGCTGGTGCTCTGAGATCTAGACATCTGCCTGGGCATGGAGTGGAGAAGGTTTTGTTGCACAATGATCTATATCCAGTAAGAGTGGGGCACCTCAGGCTGCTGAACCCAATGCACGGGTGCTCGGAATGTCTGGAGATCTGTTTTAGGGTGAAGCAAAGACAACCCTGATGTACCACAATCAGCAGGGAACAGGCTGGGACACCCATCAATGGCACATGCAGACTGGTTCCAGGTCACTAAATTGGCTCTGGTTGTCTCACTGCCTAGGGGACACTGCAGCTACAGCAGTTCTCCTCCCACCCCAGGCTTGTAATAGGGAACAGCACAATTCCTGCCTCTAGTGCTAAGATGCTTTCCACAGTTAGGGCTATGGAGGTCCCTACCTTGCTCCACAGCAGGTGCTCCAGTCCCTATCCAGAGATTAAAATGCCTGTGCGGCCACGCTGCCAGATTGACGCAGAATGGCTGACTGTATGCACCTAGAGTAAAAATAACATTCTGCTCTCAGTCCTGGATTGGGAAAAATATCTGAAGCTTTACCCAGTGTTTTTCCCTCACAGAATGTTGTTCAAGCCTTTTCCCAAGACAGCTCCAGGGTTTGGGGAAAATAAAGTGCTCTCCCTTGGCCTGGGCCCTTGGATCCCAATTGGAAGGGTGAGTCACAGAGGGAGGTGCTCTGCCTCTCTCATGTACTAGGACTTTACTCATTTTCTTAGCCATATGCCATCACAAGGGCTGTTCGCTGGCATTCTCATTTTTTGGGTCAGTGGTGTCCTTCACAATTCTGTGAAGGAAATTTCCATTTTCCTTCTTGAATTAAAGTTCGCAGAGTTGGTCTTTATGCACTGTCTTGCTATTTCCAAGTGGTTGAGGCATGCTAAAAGCCTCTAATCTACCATCTTGAAAGAAAAAACTGTCTTATCACATTTTAAATTCATGGTCTATGGCATTACATAACTCTTAGAAGATGAGATATTTTCCACATCACAAAAATTTCCTACTGTCCGTATTGGTTGCCAGAAACATTATAACCAAGCTTAAGAAAGTTACTCATAGCCAAATAATTTCAAAAGCAAAATTATGAAAAGTCTTCAAATATTTGTACAGCAAAAATTTTATTTATTATTGCATGTAGATGCTTAGATGTTTGTTAATGCATTTGTTCTACTATGTGAGGTGTCTCCAAAATAATTGCATTAAACTTAGTGCAAGTGAGAATCCTCAAATAGCCGTGTATTTTTACTGCCATTTCCTGAACCCTAGGATGAACACAGCTTTTCCCTGAGTCTTTTCTTTGGAAACAGTCATTCTAAAGGACTCAGATATAATCCTAAAAGACAGCTGTTTGTTAGAAGAAAAAACATAGCTAATATGTAAGTATACACATATGCATACATTAAATACAGCACAGTGTTTTAGGAAAAGTGGCAGAAACTTGGAAGATCTGATATACTGAAGACATTAACAAAAAAAAGAAATGAGAAAAATACGCCTTGATGACCTCAAGTAAGCCTATGTGACTTATAGGGATAATAATTTTCACTGGATTGAATGGAAAAATACAATGGGCAATATTGAGATGTCTGCAGTCTCAACTTAGAGAAGCTCTGATATTTGTTGATATAGATCATTGTGTCAAAGGCAAGAAAAATATTAATTTAATGAGAATGTATCAGTCTAGGAATAGAGGCTGTGCTCCCAATGAAGGTTTATATATAGTACAACAGGACTCATTCCACTTGAACCAGTAAAGTTAGGTCAGCAGAAGCTTTCTTTAGTTATCTCTGAAAGAGATAAAAGAAAGCTAATTAAAGTTAAGGGCTTTTACTTATTGATTGCTTGTACTCCAGCATTCCACCTGTACAAACAAAATGATAAAGTTTTTTTTTTTTATTTTGGCAAACCACTCGTGTCTGAACTGAAGTGGAAATCTTAGAACCAAATCAAAATTTTAGGTGTTTTTTCAGAGTTTACTTGCCTTTAAAATATGAATTATTTCTTTATGTTCTACCACTGTGAATTATGGATGAAGTAACTTGACATGTTACTAAAATGTGATAGTCTGTCTGAAATATTTTGATTACATATTTTTCTGAAGTCTTTTTTTTCTTTTTTCTTTAAATACAGTGTTCATTTCTTATAGTCTCCATGCTTGAGGACTATCCTCTAAATAATTAAGCTTGCTCTGAGCATGACAGGTGATATGGTTTGGTTTTGTCCCCACCCAAATCTCAACTTAAATTGTATCTCCCAGAATTCCAACATGTTGTGGGAGGGACCCAGGGAGAGATAACTGAATCATGGGGGCCGGTCTTTCCCATGCTATTCTCATGATAGTGAATAAGTCTCATGAGATCTGATGGGTTTATCAGGGGTTTCCGTTTTTGCTTCTTCCTCATTTTTTCTTGCTGCTGCCGTGTAAGAAGTGGCTTTTGTCTCCCACCATGATTCTGAGGCGTCCTCAGCCATTTGGAACTGTAAGCCCAATTAAACCTCTTTTTCTTCCCAGTCTTGAGTATATCTTTATCAGGAGCATGAAAATGAACTAGTGCAGTAAGTTGGTACCAGTAGAGTGGGGCATTGTTGAATAGATACCCAAAAATGTGGAGGCAACTTAGGAACTGGATGACAGGCAGAGATTGGAACAGTTTGAAGAGCCCAAAAAAGATAGGAAAACATGGGAAAGTTTGAAACTTTGTAGAGACTTGTTGAATGACTTTGCCCAAAATTCTGTCATGATATAGACAATAAAATTCAGGCTGAGATGGTCTCAGATGGAGATGAGGAGATTGTTGGGAACTGGAGCAAAGGTGACTCTTGTTATGTTTTAGCAGAGAGTGGCGGCATTTTGGCCCTGCCCTAGAGATCTGATCTTGAGAGAGATGATTTAGGATATCCAGTGGAAGAAATTTCTAAGCAGGAAAGCATTCAAGAGGTGACTTGGGTGCTGCTAAAGGCATTCAGTTTTATAAAGGAAGCAAAGCATAAAAGTTTGGAAAATTTGCAGCCTGACTGTGCAATAGAAAAGAAAATCCCATTTTCTGGGGAGAAATTCAAGCCAGTGGCAGAAATTTGCATAAGTAGCAAGGAGCCTAATGTTAATCTCCAAGACTATGGAGAAAATGTTTCAGGGCATATCAGAGAACTTCACAGCAGCCCCTCCTATCACCGACCTGGAGGCCCAGGAGGAAAAAGTGGTTTCATGGGCTCCAGGGTCACTGTACTGTGTGCAGCCTAGGGAATTTGTGCCCTATGTCCCAGCTGTGCCAGCCATGGCTGAAAGGGGCCAATGTAGAGCTTGGGCTATGGCTTCAGAGGGTGGAAGCCCCAAGTCTTGGCATCTTTCATATGATCTTGAGCCTTCAGGTGCACAGACATCAAGGATTGAGATTTGGGAGCCTCCACCTAGATTTCAGAAGATGTATGATAATGCCTGGATGCCCAGGCAAAAGTTTGCTGCAGGGGCGGGGGCCTCCTGAGGAACCTCTGCTAGGGCAATGCAGAAGGGAAATGTGGGGTGGGAGCCCCCACACAAAGTTCCTACTGGGGTACTGCCTAGTGGAGCTGTGAGAAGAGGCCATCTTCCTCCAGACCCTAAAATGGTAGATCTACCAACAGCTTGCACTTTGCACCTGGAAAAGCTGCAGATGCTCAATGCCAGCCCATGAAAGTAGCCAGGAGGGAGGCTGTACCCTGCAAAGCCACAGGGGCAGAGCTGCCTGAGACCATGGGAACCCACCTCTTGCATCAGCGTGACCTGGATGTGAGACCTGGAGTTGAAGGAGATCATTCTGGAGCTTTAAAATTTGACTGCCCCACTGGATTTTGGACTTGCATGGGCCCTGTAACCCCTTCATGTTGGCCAGTTTCTCCCATTTGGAACTACTGTATTTACCCAATATCTGTACCCTCATTGTATCTAGGAAATAACTAGCTTGCTTTTGATTTTATGGGCTCCTAGGCAGAAGAGACTTGCCTTGTCTCAAATGAGACTTTGGACTGTAGACTTTTGAGTTAATGCTGAAATGAGTTAAGACTTTGGGGGACCGTTGGGAAGGCATGATTTGTTTTAAAAATGCGAGGACATGAGATTTGGAGGGGCCAGGGGTAGAATGAAATGGTTTGGCTGTGTCTCCACCCAAATCTCAACTTGAATTTTATCTCCCAGCATTCCCACATATTGTGGGAGGGACCCAGGGGGAGGTAATTGAATCATAGAGGCCAGACTTTCCCGTGCTATTCTTGTGGTAGTGATTAAGTGTCATGAGATCTGATGGGTTTATCAGGGGTTTCCACTTTTATTTCTTTCTCATTTTTTTCTTGCCACTATGTAAGAAGTGCCTTCCACCTCCTGTCATGATTCTGAGGTCTCCCCAGCCATGTGGAACTGTAAGTGCAATTAAACCTCTTTTTCTTCCCGGTTTTGGGTATGTCTTTATCAGCAGCATGAAAATGGACCAATACAGCATGTACATGAAATATGAGGATAGGAATAAGAATTTGTGATTAAGACAAGATAGGCTTATTTGAGATATCATAATTTACAAATAGCCTGAGAAATATAATTTCTTGAAATTTATAGTTTACTTAGAATGAGTGGGAATCTTAAGAAGTAGCAACTCTACCATTGCTCATTCTTTTCTAGCTGCCTCCTCCTCTACTAAATGCTTTTTAAAATTGCTTTGGGAAAAGTAAATTTCCTTTCCTTTTACTAATGATTATAATAAATAATATTTGTTCCAAAGCAGAAAAACCAGTAAGACAGAAAAGGCAAGGAAAAAAGTGTATAAAATCTATAACACTCAGAATCTGTTAAATACGGGATATTTAAGAATTGACAATCCTCATCCTACTGTTTTTTATTTTTCAGCAAGTGCAATGAATGTTGGCATTGTTTCTCAGATTTTGGGATGACAGTCAACTACAAAAATATTTATTTGACACTAAGTATAATTAAGGCATAATGAGATAATCAATTGATGCAGCCTGTAATTCGCTATTCTTAATTTTACAAAATAAAAATTCACAGTGATGGGAGACCTGGTCCAGCCCTGTCCATTGTGACCCACACCTCCTCAGGACTGAGCAGAAAGAGCTGCTGCAATGTAAGTTGATCTAACCTAGTTGGAAAGCAATTTATTAATAATAGTCCGAGACCTCAAATATGGATGTTCTTTGGGATTCTAATCTAACAAAATAATTATAGTAGTCTAAATAATACAAAATACAAATAAACTTCATGCATAAATATTAATAGTGGCTGACCATTATAAAGTACTTATTATAGAACAGTAACTGTGATATTTCAAATGGATCATACCATACAATCATTATCAAAACAATTCTGAGATATTTACTATTACTACCTATGATCTCAGTACTTTGGTAGGATCACTTCAGGTCAGGAGCTCAAGACCACCCTGGGCAATTTATTGAGGCCCCATCTCTACAAAAAAAAAAATTAGCCTGTCATGGTGGCAAACAGCGGTAGTCCTAGCTACTCTGGAGGATGAGGAGGGAGGATCAACTGAGCCCAGAAGATTGACGCTGCAGTGAGCTATGATCATGTTACTGCACTCCAGCCTGGGTGACAGATCAAGACCCTGTTTCTAAACATATATTAAAAAACAAAAATATAAAATATAAATTAAAAGATAAAACAAAATAGAACAGTAAAATTAATTGATGATTATACAACTAGTAAGTGATAAAACTGGGATTAAAACTTAGTATGTGGAAATTCAGAATTCATACATTTTCACATTTTGAAAGTATTTTTTAAAAGTCTGCAATTATTTTAATTTTAATTGACAATTAGAAATGATATATACTTATGGTGTACAATATGATGTTTTGATATAAACAGACATTGTGGAATAGCTAAATCAGGCTACTTAACATATGCATTACCTCACATATTTATAATTTTTTTTATGGTCGGAAGAACACTTGAAATCTACTCTCTTAGCAGTTTTCAAGTATATGATATATTGTTATTAACTATAGTCACCACAATGTACAATAGATCTCTTGAACTTGTTTCTCTTGTCTAACTGAAATGTTTTGTCCTTTGACCAAGATCTCCTTAATCCTGCCCCTTGCCCTCAGCCTCTGGTAATTATCATTTTATTTTACTCTCAGTTTCTATAAGTTGACTTTCCTAGATTCCACAAATAAGTAAAATTATGTGGTATCTGTCTTTCTGTGCCTGGCTTATTTCACTTAACATAGTGTCCTCCAAGTTCATCCACGTGAACTCCAAATGACAGAATTTCATTTTTTAAGGCTGGATACTATTCCACTCTGTATGTATACCACATTTTCTTTATTCATCTGTTTATGGACACTTAGGTTGATCTTGGCTGTGTTGAATAATGCTGAATAAGCATGAGAACGCAGATATGTCTTTGACATACTGACTTCATATCCTTTGGATATATATCCAGTAATGGGATTGGTGAGTCTCATAGTTCTAATTTTAACGTTTTGAAGAACTTCCATCCTGTTTTCTGCAATGACTGCACTAATTTACATTCCCACCAGCAGCGTACAAGGGTTCCCTTTCCTTCACATTCTTGCCAACACTTATCATTTACCTTTTTGATACTAGCCATTCTAACAGGTGTGAGACAATATCTCATTGTGGTTTTAATCTGGATTTACCTAATGATTACTGATGTTGAGCATTTTTTCTTATAATTGTTGACCATTTGTGTGTCTTCTTTGGAGAAATATCTATTCATGTCTTTGTTAATTTTAAAATTGAGTTATTTGTTTTCTTACTATTGAGTTGTTTCAGTTCCTTAAATATTTTGGATATTAACTGTATATCAGACGTGTGGTTTACGAATATATTCTCGTATTCTGTAAGTTGTTTTTTCACTCTGTTGATTGTTTGCCTTGCTGTATAGAGGTGTTTTAGTTTGAAGCAATCCACTTGTCTATTTTTGAGTCAGTTGCCTATGCTTTTGAGGTAATATCCAAAAAAATCATTGCCTAACTCAACGTCAGGAAGCTTTTTGTCTGTATGGTTTTATAGTTTCAGGTCTTACGGTTAAATCTTTAATCCATTTTAGTTATGTTTTGAATACATTGTAAAATAAAGGTCTAATTTTATTTTTTGCATGTAAATATCCAGTTTTTCCAGTACCAGTTATTGAAGAGACTATTCTTCCCCATTTTGTGTTCTTGTATCCTTATCAAAGATCTGTTAACCATAAATGTGTATATTTATTTCTGGGCTCTTTGTTCCATTTCATTGTTCTATATGCCTGTTTTTATGCCTGTAACACACTATCTTTATCATCGTAGCTTTATAATATAATTTGAAAGAGGATATATGGTGTCTGAAGCTTTGTTCTTCTTGCTCAAGATCGCTTTAGCTATTTGGGGTCCTTTGTAGTTTTATACAAATTTCAGGATTTTTTTTCTGTATTTGTGAAAAAGGTCATTGTGATTTGGTAGGGATTGCTTTTGGTAGGGACTACTTTGGGTAGTATAAACATTTTTACAATATTAATTATTATAATCCATGAACACAGGGTATCTTTCTATTTATTTGTATCTTCTTCATTTTCTTCTTTTCTGATTTACGAGCCTTTTGTATCTTTATTTATTTATTTATTTATTTATTTATTTTTGCCTAATTTCTCTGGATAGGACTTCTAGTACTATATTAAATAGAAGTGGTGAGAGTTGGCCGGGGCAAGGTGGCTCAGCACTTTGGGAGGCAGAGGCAAGTGGATCACAAGGTCAGGAGTTTGAGACCAGGCTGGCCAACATGATGAAACCCCCTCTCTACCAAAAATACAAAAATTAGCTGAGTGCAGTCGTGTGTGCCTGTAATCCCAGCTACTCAGGAGGCTGAGGCAGGAGAATTGCTTGAACCCGGGAGGCAGAGATTGCAGTGAGTCGAGATTGTGCCAATGCACTCCAGCCTGGGTGACAGAGCAAGACTCCGTCTCAGAAAAAAAAAAAAAAGAAGCGGTGAGACGATGAGAACATACTAGTTTTGTCCCTGAACTTAGAGGAAAAGTTTTCAGATTTTACCATTGAATATGAACATTGTGATACATTTATTCTATTCTTTTATATCTAGTTTGTTGAGAGTTTTTATCACGGGAAGATGTTAAATTTTTTTCAAATGCTTTTCTGCATCTGTTGAGATGATCATAGGATTTTTATTCTTCACTCTTCATTTTTATTGATTTGCATATTTGAATAATTGTTCCATCTCGGAGATAAGTTATACTTGATCATAGTGTATAATCCTTTTAATGTGCTGTTAAATTTAATTTGCTAGTTTTTTTTTTGAGAATTTTTGCATCTATATTCATCAGGGATATTGGTCAGTAATTTCCTTTCTTCCAGTGTTCTTATCTGACTTTAGTATCAGGGTAATACTTTAAAAATGAGTTTTGGAAATATTTCCTTCTCTTTAATTTTTTGGAAGAGTTTGAGAAGGATTAGCATTTATTTTTCTTTAAATATTTGATAGAATTCACCAGTGAAGCCATATGGTCCTGTGGCTTTGGTCTATAAGAAAGAAAATGCCATATGGTCCTTTTCTTTCTTGGGATTTTTAAATTATTGATTCGGTCTCATTACCAGTAATAAGTCTGTTCAAATTTTCTATTTCTTCATTATTCAGTCTCTGTAGGTTGTATGTTTCTAGGAATTTAACCATTTTTTCTAGGTTATTCACTTTGCGGGAGTATAGATGTTCATAGTAGTCTTTTATGATCCTCTGTATTTGTATGGCATCAGTTGTAACGTCTTCTATTCATTTATTATTTTATTTACTTGCATTTTCTCTTCTTTTTTCTTGGTTAATTTTGTTTATACTTTCAGAAAACAACTCTTGGTTTTATTGATTTTTTAATATTATTTTCTATTCTCTTTTCACTTAATTCTACTTTATGTTTTTAATTGGAGAAGCTTATTCATTTATATTTAAAGTAATTATTGAGGGGTAAGACTTACTATTGCCATTTTGTTCATTGTTTTCTGACTCTTTTATAGATCCTTTCTTTTTTCTCTTACTGTCTGTCTTTGTGACTTAATAATAAACAGCTCCACTTTAAATTACTAACTACTATTCATTATAACTGAATCTTCCTTAAAATGTAATGCATTTGAAACTTTGACATCTATTAGCCAATTTCCCTGAATTCAGTGTACTTTTTAGGAGAGGCAGGATGACAGAGAACACTGGATCTCAAAGTGTGGTTCTCTATCAGCAACATCAGCATCATCCAGATATGATTAGTTAGAAATGCAGATTCTTGGGTTCTAGCCCAGACCTACTGAATCACAAGCTCTGAGGTCTGATTCAGAAATCTGTGTCTTAATAAGCCCTCTGTGTGACTGTCATGCATGCTAAAGTTTAAGAACTACTAGTGTAAAGAAAGAAACATTTTGTTGAAAAGACCTGAGTTTTAGTTGCATTCCACACCCAGCTTTGTAAATTTGTGGAAATTATTTAATCTTCCATTTCTTTCTTTACAAAGTTAAGGATAATAATAACTATTGCATGGGTTTTCTATAAAGATTATATAATATTTGCTAGGAGTAGTGAGCACTTAATAAATGGGAGTTATTGCCATAGGATGGTTCATTCTGAAAGGTCTAGCTAACAGCCCTTCACAAATGTCTAATATGCCTTACTTACATCTCATAAGACACTTCAGTGGCTAATATATTATGCCAAGTTGGGATTCAAAAATAATGGCTTTCTAATTTGGAAATGGTGTCCCTGATACAATTAGCTCTTTGCAACTGGAGAATCTATTACAGTCTGTTTGTTAAGTACTAAGCAAATTCTCCTTACAGCATATCAATGATTAGCCTTGCTAGCTTTTGTGTATGGTGCAAATTAGGCACTGAAAGTGCATAAGCCATTCTCAGGGAAATCCACAAAGTGGTAAGTGATAAATAAAATTGAACGCTCTCAATAAAGAATACCTGGGTTTTGTCAGCATGACCAGTAGGAAAAACTGCACAGAATGCTTGCCTTCTAATTGGCCCCTCTGTTAGAAAACAAATCTCTTGCCTACCGTGCTATAATACTGACAGGAAAAAGGTAAAAAATACAATTGTTATGGAAAGGGCCACTTCCCTGACAGGCTTACCAGGCTATTACATTTTTAAGGAGCTGAATTTTCCCCAGGGTATTAATTACCCCAAATGACCACTTGGAGGCTGGGCGGGGTGGTGGGGAGTACTTGTTCAGGGTCTCAGGTTACAGGGCTCTGTGATTTAAAAAAACCCTCACCATCTGTGATAACCTCCAGCAGCCAGCAGCAGCAAGGTAATGAGATCAAATCATTCCCCTTGCACTTTAACCTGTCTGGGTAAGACAAAGGCTCACCAAAGAGAATACATCATTAAATTTAATTTAGACTTCTGGAGTTTAGACTTTTGTTTTTATCAATAAAATAAATGTTTAAACCTAAAACCATTTGCAGAGCAGACACAATGAAGCATTGACTTATTAGCCTCTAGGTAATGCTAGGTTCTTGCCAGTGCATACATTCCTAATAAAAGCAAGGCACATGAAATGGCGTCTGTTGTCTATTTAAAATATCTCTTCTGGTCTATGTGTCCAGTGATCTTACACATATAAGCTTAACTTTTTTGGACGTTTACCATTTTTTTTTTAGTTTGTGAATAATATTATAATTATGTTGAGACTGAATTATAGGTTTGCATTTGCTAAGCAGAAGACACTGTCTGCACGAAATGACTTTTTAAAGAGTTTCCTAATGAGCAGTGGTGTTCAATATGTTGGGAGCTGTGAGCATCACATGAATCAAAGTGCTAGCTATTAAAATAGGTCTTCTTAACTAAATGGAATTATATTATCTTTAAAGGAGCTATTTGACTTTATCAAACACATTACAATTTGACTTTATCAAACACATTACAAAGATATGGGGGAGGAGTCAGACTCATTACAGGTGGTAAAGAAGTGACTGGAGAGGAAATTAATTAAAGTTTCCAGTTTTCTCCCTCCTCCTCCTCCTCCTCTTCCCTCCATCTTCTGGTTTAGTTGCTTTTAAACTGACAGCATTATAGATGTCTCATCTTCATGCTCACCCTGGTTTTTGCCTAAGGTCCTAGTCTGCCTCTGGCAGTTTTGATTTCACAAATAACCCAGATCACTCCATTACCTTAAACTTGCACATCACCATTACACATAGAAGACTGTAAATACTTTAAACATGACTTCTTGGTAATTTGTGGTTTAATAACTATGAAAATTAGCCTTACACATATGTCAAGGAAAAGGCAAAAGAGGGAAAGACTAAAAAAAAAGAACCAATATGAAAGGCAAGTAAAATCTACATGCTACATAGTCTATGATCACATAACTCCATGAAAAATTTCCTTCCAAAATGTGTAACGTTCGTCACTACAATATTTGTTGAATATAAGTGATGAATGACTTTAGGTCTTGTTAGACTGCTTAGTTGCCTGTTGGTGCAATAACTATGATTACAGGAAAAATGGCCATGTATGATTATAAGGCATCCAAATAAGACCCATTATGTTGTGAGCTAGTGCTTTTCTATATTACCATCTATCTACCAAGGTGAGTTAAAATGGACATACAGAGAGGTGAGGTTTATAAAACATTCTTAACTGAAATATTATTGAACAATGGAAGAAGGTTTTACAAATTAATAGCTATTATGTTATTTAAAAATTACTGTGTTTTTTAAAATCAAGAAGAGTTTTATCTCAGTGGTCTGCATACTAACCAACTTACCATGCACATTAGATAAATCCTAAATAATAATTAATTTGTTATAAATCTTCAAGAAATTATTTTCTGCTTATAAAATATGTTTATTGTTAAAACTTAGAAAATAGATAAAATAAAAGTAAAAAATACATAAAATTTTACACCTAAAAATAGCCTCTAACAGATTGGATATTTAGCTCATTCTTGCATAACATTTCCATATTTTTAAAATAATGGATATCACGTTTTCTCTGTGGAGCCTTCCTATCCTGCTTATCCTGTCTAGGCCAGCTTCCTCTCCCATGATATCCACATTTTCCCCACTTACTTAACTCATCTTACTCTAAAATCTGTTTAAAGGTTTGTCCACCCCTCCCAATAAGATTTCTAAGTGAAATCTAAGAAATCATGTCTAATTCCTCTTTGTATCTCTAACACCAAGCACCCTGCATCTACAAAATTATACCCAGGATTGTTAAAAGAACAATGTATAAGTTACTTCAAATATAATTCTCTATCCAACCTTTTTCACTTAACATATATAAAAGTATTATCTCATGTCGTTAAATTTTTTCAGAACTTCCCCCCCTTTTCCTGAGGCACAGTATGCCATCACATGTCTATACTATAATTTCTTTAACCATTTTAATATTAGATAAGCATCCCCCAGCATTTTTTGTGATTATAGAAAGCAATGTGTTACAAATCTTGACATTATAAAATTGGGGGGTGTTAAAAATGGAAGATATGTTAGATCATATTTTTGATTTAATGATACATTTTCTAACTGTAATGCCACGTGCTTAAGTATGAAAGTAAGAAATAGGAATGCTCCCATTCTGTGTGATACGTGTTAAATTATTTAGAGATGTGTGAAGATAGAGAGGGAGGGAGAGATCAAATGTAGCAAAAATTTAACAATTAGTAAATTTGAATGAATGAATGAGTGAAGGACCTGAGGAGACATTTCTCCAAAGACATGCAAATGGTTGACAGGTATATGAAAACATGTTCAACATCACTAGCCATCAGAGAAATGCAAATAAAAACCACAATGAGAGATCACCTTATACCGCTGGAATGACTATTATCAAAAAGGCTAAAGATAACAAGTGTTGGAAAGGATATGGAGAAGAGGGAACTCTTGTGCACTGTTAATGGAGATGTAAATGGGTATAGACTTAAGGAAAGCAGTATGGAAATTCTTCATAAAAAATAGAACTACCATATGATTCAGTAATCCCACTTCTGGGTATATATCCAAAGAAAATGAAATCAGTATGTCAAAGAGATATCTGTACTCCCATGTTCATTGCAGCATTATTCACAATAGCCAAGATATAAAAACAGCCTAAGTCTCTGTCTACAGATGAATGCATAAAGAAAATGTGGTATGTATATGTACAATATTATTCAGCTTTAAAAAAGGAAATCCTACCATTGAGACAACATGGATGAATCCTGATGATATTATGCCAAGTAAAACAAGTGAGGCACAGAAGGGTATATATGGAATCTCAAACAGTTAAATTCATAAAAGCAGATGATACTGGTATTTGTCAGGTGCTGGGGGCTGAGGAAAATAGGAAGATGTTAGTCAAAGAGTAAAAAGTTATATAGGATGAATAAGCTATGAAGATCAAATGTACAGCATGTGACTATAGATAATAATAGTGTATTATATACTTGAAATTTACTAAGAGAATGTATCTTAAGTGTTCTCACCATACACAAAACATGGTAACAGTATGAGGTGATGGGTATGCTAATTAGCTTACTTGTGATAGTCGTTTCACTATGTATGCATGTATCAAAGCATCAAGTTATACACATTAAACGTATACAATTTGAATTTCTTAAGCATATCTCAATAAAGCTGGAGACAAAAAATGATGCTTGTATTTCAAGACCTTAAAAATCTAAAAGAGAGAAATGTGTTTATAATTAGTAGGCAGAGCATAGAAATATAACAGAAATAAAATCAATACATCTGAAAGCATCAAACTGGGAGATATGAATTTCAACAAGACATTAATTTGACTTCAGGGAAAATAATTTCTGAATATTACGTTTATTCTTTATCTCAGATGTGTTCTAGGGCAAAGTCCTTTCTGTTTTTCTTGCTTTTATCACACTAGGTATTTTTTATGAGCTTCATGTATAAATTGAGATTATGAAATAGTTGATTCCATCTTCTGATTATTGTAGTCTAGCAACAGTGGGAATGAGAATGAAAAAGGAGTCACAGCCTTACTGCATCTTGAGTTTGCCTGTAGAGTATCCTTAAGGGGCAGCTGGCCAAGAAGCAGGGAGAACCTAGAACTCCACGAACCAGTGGTTGCCCTGATTTTGCTGCAGGAGAATGTCTTGCCTGAGGGTCTGGTTTATTCTGAATGCCTCTGAAGAGTATGTGTTGTCTTGAGGGGCAAAGTAGTTTTGTTTTAAATAAGGAAATACTCAGGATGAGATAGAGTGTGAAATGACTTCTGAGATTCAGTAGGGGTCATACTTAGACTTACCATATTAATTCCACACCCTGCCCCCTACCCCTACGTGCCCTCCCATTTCTGTCTGTTTTTTTTTTCTTTCTTTTTTTTTTTTTTTGAGACAGGGTTTTGCCTTGTGGCTCAGGCTGGAGTGCAGCAGCACAATCACAGCTCACTGCAGCTTCAACTTCCTGGGCTCAGGTGATCCTCTCACCTCAGCCTCCTGAGTAGCTGGGACTACAGGCAATGCACGACGAAGCCCAGCTAATTTGTTTGTTTATTTGTATATTTGTTTTGTGAGACGGAGTTTTGCTCTGTTGCCCAGGCTGGAATGCAGTGGCGTGATCTCGGCTCACTGCAACCTCCGCCTCCCCAAGCCAGGCTAATTTTTTTATTTTAATTTTAATTTTTTGGGTTTTGCCATGTTGTCCATCTCGGTCTTGAACTCCAGAGCTCCAGCGATTTGCTCCTTCAGTCTCCCAAAGTGCTGAGATTACAGCATGAATCATAATGCCCAGCCTCCCACAAAACTTTGAAGTGAACACTTTGCTTTTCTACGTGGAAGTTACCAAACCTTGTATGGCCTTTTTCTTTAACCTCTCCTCCACTGTTCATTTTCTCTGTATAAATTGCTTTTAGAGACTAGTTACAGTATAGGCTGGAACACCTTCCTTTGGTGTCTTCTAATCATAGATAATGAAGTAGTCATTGTAACTAAGGGCTGCACAGACAGTCCTTTGAGGTTGAACACCCTAAATCCATAGACTTTGTGCCAAAAGTTCTCTCCATGTGGATGTTTTCAACATTTTGTAATTTACTTTTTTTTTAATGGAAGATTCTCTTGGTTTTTCTTTACATGCCAAGGCCTTACCTGAAAACATTCATTTTAATTTGGTATGTTTAACTTTGAGAAATTATGATCCAAAGTGTTCTTAATATAGACCCTGGATTTCCTGAGATACTAAATTACAAGTTTCTTCTCTGTTGTCTACATAAGTATGTGAAATCAAAGTATATTCTTATTTATTTCATAACTTTTGAAATGAATAATAAATGTTTTCAGTCCTCTACAGTGTACCAGGTTCTATGTTAAACCGTTTATATGCATTTTTTAAAAATTGAATTCCCATGGCCGGGCGCGGTGGCTCATGCCTGTAATCCCAGCACTTTCGGAGGCCGAGGAGGGCGGATCACAAGGTCAGGAGATCGAGACCATCCTGGCTAACACGGTGAAACCCCGTCTTTACTAAAAATGCAAAAATTAGCCGGGCGTGGCGGCGGGCACCTGTAGTCCCAGCTACTTGGGAGGCTGAGGCAGGAGAACGGCGGGAACCCAGGAGGCAGAGCTTGCAGTGAGCTGAGATCGCGCCACTGCACTCCAGACTGGGCGACTGAGCAAGACTCTGTCTCAAAAAAAAAAAAAAAAAAAAAAAATTGATTTCCCCCAATAATTTCACCCTAAGGGGTACATTATAATTCCCGTTTTCCAGATGAGGAAACTGAGGCTTATAAAGGTTTCATAATTTGTACAAGATCATACCAATAGGGCTGGCTACATAATTTGTGGGGTCACGTGCAAGATAAAAAATGTGGAGCCCCCCTTACTAAAAAAGCAAAACAAAAGCTTTTCCTTTTCTTTATCAGTGTCTTTCTCTCAAGTTGTCATAGTGTTTTTATTTGCTGTTGAATATTGCCCGGGCTTGGGCATAAGGATACTCAAGTGATACATGTATACTCTAATAGGTGCCCAGAACCTGGAGCCCTGCCCTAAAACTTATTGCATTGGGCATAAAAGCCCAATCTGGCCTTAGCCTGCCCAAGCCTCTCCAGGGGCAGAAAATAGCAGTGGCCACAAGGCAGGGAGAGGAGGGAAAACCTAGGTAAGATTTGGTTAGCAGGGGAAGAGGGAACAGGCAGCTGAGAATGAGTTCTAGGGAGATGTGGAGATTGTGGGAGGTAGGACTACACCTGCTCTGAGGCTCCAAATCTTTGGTGCACGTGCCATTGTCTTATCAGACTTCACTTAAGTCACAAATCCAAAGATAACTTTATGATGAATTTCAAGACAGCAACTGTAAAACATTAAAACCCAAACACAGGATTCTGAGCCATGCCTTCAGAGGGGTTCATTTTAAAAAACTGAAGTTTATGAAATTACATACAGCATACACCCATGAAGGTGGCACTTTAGTACTAACAACAGAGTGTGGAATCCATCACAGTTATGTAGGATGCCAAAGCCTGGTATCCTAGAAATCATGGTAATTTAGTAGAGGAAAAAGAAGTCATATGTGTTCATTAGGTATCAAAAACTACTTAGTGAAAATAAGGCTTTTACTAAGATAAGAAGAATCATTATATGGTCTAATGCTGGGTGGAAAGTCTAGCACCCACCTTTTAGGCAATCCATGCTATTTCAGGGTTTTACTCTTAGTAATCATTACGCTTTCAATCAAATGATTTTGCCTGCATATTATTATCTATATGAAAGCATGTAAAATTAGTCATGTTAATGCATCATTATTATTGCTTTTAAAAAAGGGTTTTCTTTTTGGTAACCTGGAAACTTTCCTCCCTAGCTTGTTAATTCGGTTTTTCTGAAGCAGTGCTCAATCTTGACCCTGTGATTCTTGGTCACAGACAGTGGCCACCCTACAGTGTAATGGTCAACCTCCCTGTGAATTTGGAAAGGAGGGTGTCCTCTGTTTAGAGTAGAGGCTGACTCCTAGCTCCAGCTCACTCTGCTCTTATAATTTAACAACAAATTTCCCTATTATGCCTGTGTTCAAATTTCATCTGAGGAAAGAAAAGTAAATTCACCACCGGACGTGCACGTTTCCCATTACCCTTAATAAAACATATTCCACAGTGTGGAGTGACATTTTAAAAGAACAGACCTTTCAGCAGCCTGTCTCTATGCCATTGTGCATAACTAAAGCCTGCTAGGTCACAAAGGGAGATGCAGGGAAGTGGATTAATATGTAAACCAACCTAGGTACCTTCAGATGATGAATTCTAAGGCATACTTTGTGAATTCATTTCATTTTGAGAGCAGTTGTGCCCAGAAATTAATTTGTATTCATAAAGCTTCCCCATTTTCTCTTTAGATAATGACAAGCTTTGTTCTTCTTGAAAAGTTTGTTTTTAACAATGTGGCACATTAATTCTGTAGGATAAATATTTATAACCAAAGCATGATATAGAAAATTATTGATAGAAAATAATATATTTTTCAAAAACATATAGAATTCCCCAGTTCTCACATGGTGCCTGCCTTAGAAATGCAATGGATGGAGTCTGTGTGTTTTGAGATTTTGGAAGAAACTCATTAAAATTCATATATGTAAACTCATTTTAACAAAATAGACATAAAAGCACTCTTAATTTCTGAACAAATCACTGCGGCTAAAAGCATTGGGATTTAATTATTGCCCTGTCTCCAGCACACGGCAATCTTCCACATCAGGTGAGAGCCAGCATCACAGAGCTTGGGGGATTTGAGCTTGCCTCTGAGGACAGGGATCTGAGAGAGTCTGACATCCTTTTGAAGCTTCCATTGTGTATGGCTCCAATAAATGTATTATAGTTATTTCTAGAGAATGACAAAACATTATCTTAAAACTACAAGTGTTTCAGGCCACCATTACAGACAGTGCATTAACTATGACAAGTACATTTCAAACTCCTATGTCTTAGATTCCACCTAATGGACTGTCAGGAAAAAGACGGAGCTTCATGGGTCAAGCATTTATGAGTTGTTGACTTCCTAACAGTAGCTCATCCCTTCTTAAGAGTATCACTTCAGAGTGAGAGTGGGAAAAACAAAAACAAAAAACCTAAGTTCTGTGAACTGTGTTTTTTCTTTTGAAAAAATCTGAATAAAGATGCCTCCAATTAGTCAGAGAGGATAAAGGATGCATTTGATTACATGATGGGCACGCAAGCTTTGTTGATGCAATCACTCAACTTTATTGTTTTTTTCTATCCTACAGTGCCTGGTGTTATTAAGACAATATGTCTACAGATTTCAAAATAATCCATTGACTAGAGAAATTTGCATCACGATGGCTTCCATAGAGAGAGTATTCAAGACAGTGCTTGGAATTAGTAGCTGTCATTTATCCTGCCTACAGGAAGAGGAAGATAAGTTTTAAATGACAGCTCTTAAAGATGGTGGCGGAGTTCCAGAAATGAAGTTGAGAATCAGGCTGCATTTCTGAGAAAACACTCAGAGCTCTTTGCTCTTGTATACTGCCAATGTGGAATCACTTCTAAATTTGCCTTAATCCAACTCCTAGGTAAGGAAGTTTTACCTGCCACAGTGCTCCACGCAAAGAAAACCCAGTAAGTCTTGTCAAAGAAGCACTCTGTAGATGCAGGGCATTTCTCTTTTTACCAACTTCCTTGGCTCGAATCCCATGCAAACCATCTCCCTTCAGCACTGGAGGGAGGTGATTAACCACAGAGTCCAATTAAATAAAAGAACTAAAAATCCCTAATTCTTCTTTTGAATTATAAGAGATTTGGACAAAACATTTAACTGAAAAACAATCATCTCAAAAAATTTAAAGCCCAATTGCTTCATGAGCACTCTAGCACTGGGCTGAACCTCCTTTCTGTACTGTTGTATTGGCATTCTCTTCCTTGCCTCACTCTTCCCGAGGTATAGTCCTTCCTCTCACTTCTCTGGTTATTAGCACATGTAATCTAGGAGTGGTTGAATCATACTTATTTTCTTCTAATTGTCATCCAACTTTTCCATTATTACCATGCATTTCTTTGAGAGTCAAAAAAGTTTATTTTAAAAATAAATGGAAAGGATGATCAAAATTAAAAGATACATAAAATAAGTGTTGGAAGCTTTCTTTCTTGTACCAGAATTGTGTACCTCACAATGTATCTTTTCAAAAACGTGTTAGTAAGTACTTTTATAGCTGCATGTATCATAGTATCATTCAATTTTATTTATGCATTGTCAGTTTTTTTCTTCTTCTTTTTTTTTTTTTTTTTTTTTTTTTTTTTTTTGAGATGGAATTGCGCTCTGTTGCCCAGGCTGGATGGAGTGCAGTGGTATGCTTTCGGCTCACTGCAACCTCCATCTCCTGGGTTCAAGTGATTCTCCTACCTCAACCCCTCTAGTAGCTGGGATTACAGGCATCTGCCACCACATCCAGCTGGTTTTTGTATTTCTAGTAGAGACGGGGTTTTACCATGTTGGCCAGGTTGGTCTCTAACTCCTGACTCCTCGAACACCCATCTTGGCTTCCCAAAGTTCTGGAATTACAGATGTGAGCCACTGTGCCTGGCTATGCATTGTCAAGTTTCTAATTAATATTACCTCAACCATGGTGGAGCTGGTTGGCGTGAGGAAGTATATCCAACAGAAATAGTGCAAGCCTCAATGTACATGAACAAGAGGGTTGACATTAATGATGATGATGCCACCCAAGTTAAGAAGAAATGACCTATTCATATACCTCACTTTTTAAGTTCCCATTTACATTCTGAAGCAGAATGAGAAAATACTCTGATTTAATTTTCCTAATATCAAGGAAAAAGACAGTCCTATGGCAAAAGTACTGCTCCAATTTTGCAATCTTCTATTAAAATTAACACAAAATTAAGGATTTCTGATGATTTGTAGGTTTTATGGAAGATAGACTTTATTTTCTTAAGAAAATTTTCTCAGAAAACTGAGTAAGCTCTATCTAATGTTAGTGTATCTATAATCTTAGAATGAGGAAATAGAAAACATTCTGAATAAATTTAAAATGGTTAGTTGGTATGTGCACCTTTACTTACTAGAGCTACTTGAAGTAAGTAGCATGTATGTTTTTTACTTTCATTTTTGAGTTAATTTGTCTAGAAAACAAGTGATTATGAACTACATAATAAGGAAAAGGCTAAGTTCCATCTGAATTTTTTATTAGACCATTTTCTAGAGCAGCTTTATGTCCTCAGCAAAATTAGGCAGAATGTATAAAGATTTCCATTATACCCCCTGTCCTAGAACATGCATAGCCTCTCCCAGATCAACATTCCCCAATAGAGTAATATATTTGTTATAATTGATGAACCTACATTGACACATCATCACCAACCAGAGTCTATAGTTTACATTAGGGTTCACTCTTGGTGTTGTACAGTCTATGAGTTTGGACAAATGTCTCATGACACAAATCTACTATTTTAGAATCATAGAGTTATTTTACTGCCCTAAAAGTCCTCTGTGTTCTGCCTATTTATCTTTCTCTCCCCCAGCCCTTGACAACCACTAATCTTTTCATTGTCTCCAAAGCATTACCTTTCAAGAATGTCAGATAGTTGGATCACACGGTATGTAGCCTTTTCAAATTGGCCTTGTTCACTTAATAATATACATTTAAGTTTCCTCCCTGTCTTTTCATGGCTTGATAGGTCATTTCTTTTTAGTGCTGAATAATATTCCATTGTCTGAATGTACCACAGTTTATCCATTCACCTACTGAAGAATATCTTGGTTGCCTCTTAAGTTTGGGCAATTATAAGTAAAGCTGTCATAAATATCATGGGCAAGATTTTGTGTGCACATCAGTTTTCAACTTTTTTCAGTAAATACTAAGGAGTGTGATTACTACATCATATGATAAGAGTATGTTTAGTTTTGTAAGAAGCTGTCAAACTGTCTTGTAAGGCAGCTATAACACTTTGCATTACTACCAGTAAAGAATGAGAGTTCCGGTTGTTCCACATCTTAGCAATATTTGTTTGTATTAGCGTTCTGGATTATGGCTATTCTAATAGGTATATAACGATATCTCATTACTGTTTTTGTTTGCATTTCCCTGATGAGATATAATGTGAAACATCTCTTAATAGGCTTATTTGCCATCTGTATATCTTCTTTTCTTTTCTTTTCTTTTTTTTTTTTTGAGACGGAGTCTCACTCTGTCACCCAGGCTGGAGTGCAGTGGTGTGATCTCAGCTCACTGCAAGCTCCGCCTCCCGGGTTCCCGCCATTCTCCTGCCTCAGCCTCCCAAGTAGCTGGGACCACAGGCACCTGCCACCACGCCCCACTAATTTTTTGTATTTTTAGTAGAGACAGGGTTTCACAGTGTCAGCCAGGATGGTCTTGATCTCCTGACCTCGTGATCCGCTCCCCCACCCCCAACCTCCCAAAGTGCTGGGATTACAGGGGTGAGCCACCGCGCCCGGCCATATCTTCTTAAGTGAGGTGCCTGTTAAAGTCTTTAGCTTATTTTTAAATTGAGTTCTTTGTTTTCTTATTGTTGAGTTTTAAGAGTTCTCTGTATATTTTGGATAATGCTTCTTTATCAGTTATGTCTTTTCCAGATATTTTCTTCCAGTTTGCCTCTTTTTATTCTTTTGACCATGTCTTTTACACAGCAGAAAATCTTAATTTTAATAAGGCTCAGTTTCATAATCCTTTCTCTCACGGATTATGTCTTCAGTGTTATTCTAAGAATCATTGTCATCACCAATCCCAAAGTCATTTAGATTTTCTTCTGTGTTATCTTCTAGCAGCTTAATAGTTTTTCGTTTTACATTTAGTTCTGTGATCCTTTTGAGTTAATTTTTGTAAAGGTTGTAAGGTCTGCATCTAAAATCATATATTTGCATGTAAATGTTCAGTTGTCCCAGCACCATTTGTTGAAAATGCTATCTTCTCTTCATTGTATTGCCTTTACACTGTCAAAGACCTGTTGACTATATTTACAACAGTCTATTTCTGAGCTCTTTATTCTGTTCCGTTGATCTTTTTGCCTGTTCTTTCATTGGCACTACACTGTTTTAATGGTTGTAGCTTTGTAATACATCTTGAAGTTGAAGAATGTCAATCTGCCAACTTTGTTCTTCCCTTTCAATATTGTATTGGCTATTCTGGATCTTTTGCCTCTCTCTATAAACTTTAGAATCAATTTGTTCATATCCACAAAATAACTTGCTGGGATTTTGATTGGGATGTATTGATTCTATAGATCAACTTAGGAAGAACTAACATCCTGACAATATTGAGTCTTTCTATACATGATCCATAAGTGGAACATCTCTCCATTTATTTCGTAGTTCTTTGCGTTCTGTCATCAATGTTTTGTGGTTTTTCTTATATAGATCATATTCATATTTTGTTAGATTTCTACTTAAGTTTTCATGTTTTGGGGATGCTAATGTAATTTTTTTATTTCAAATTTCGCTTGTTCATTACTGGCATATAGGAAAGTGATTGGGTTTTACACACTAGTCATGGATTCTGCAAACTTGCTATCATCTCTTATTAGTTTCAAAGTATTTTTTGTCTACTCTTTCATATTTCCTACATAGACAATCATGTCATCTGTGAATGAAGACAGTTTAATTTCCTCCTTTATAATCTATTTACCTTTTGTTTTCTTTTTTGTCTTGTTTTCTTAGCTGGACTTCCAATACAATGTTGAAAAGGAGTGGTGAGATGCCCCATGCTTGCCTTATTCCTGATCTTAATGGTAAAGCTTTGAGTTGTTCGCTCTTAAGCATGGCATTTACTATAGATTTTTTTGTGGATATTCCTTTATTAAGTTGAAGAACTTCTCCTCTACTCCTAATTTACTGGGAGATTTTATCATGAATGGATGTTGGTTTTTGTCAAATGTTTTTCTGCATCCATTGATGGGGTCATGTGATATTTTTTCTGTACCCTGTTGATGTAAGGAATTACATTAATTGATTTTCAAATGTTGAACAAGTCTTACATACCTGGAATAAATTCTACTTAGTTGTGGTGTGTAATTCTTTTGATATATCTTTGGATTTAATTTGCTAGTCATTTTATTTTCTTGTAATGTCTTTGTCAAGCTTTGGTAGTAGGGTAATGCCTGCCTGATAGAATGGGTTATAGAGTATTCCTTCTGGAAAATAGAGTAGAAAATTGATATCATTTATTTCTTATATTTTGTTAGAATTATCAGCAAACTCATCTGGGTCTGGTACTTTCTGTTTTGGGAGGCTATTATTGATTGATTCAATTTATTTAACAAATATAGGCCTATTCAGAGTATCTATTGCTTTTTGTGTGAGTTTTGGCAGATTGTGTCTGTCAAGGAATTGATTCCATTTAATTAATTTTTTAATGCAACAGATAAAAAAATAAAGTCCTAGACATTTTTATATCTTATGGTTTCAGAAACAGTTTGACTATCATTCCCGAAGTGCCAGAGTTTGAGCAAACAATACATAAGTGGTAAGTTCTCAAAGAAGTGGAGATCATTTTCTCTTTATACTCACTATAATGACCTGTCTTTAATGCTGGACCATCTTACTAGGGTGGAAAAATGTTAAACTGATTTATTGTTATGCCAGCAGAAAATTGCCCTTTTAATTCATAGTGAAACATTATTCTGTGTCCCAGTAACTGACTGAAAGGAGGGATTCAGTGAATGAAGGGAAGAAAATATGCACACAGTAAGATAACAGCAAGGCTCTAAAAGGTAGTAGTAAAGAAATATGCCAAGTATGTGGGAAACTTTATAAGGGATGCTACATGACCATAACTGATAAGGAAGAAACTAAGAGTCAGTAGTTACGAGTCACTCTGGGTAAGGTTGGCAGACACAGAACTTGTTCACCATCTACCTGCCAGAGGAAAATCAGACCAACCCAGTGTTTTCTGGTCCAGTCCCATTCTACTTTTGTGTGTAAACCCAGTTTATCACTAAGAGGTCAACCACTTCAGTTTGTATTATTTAATATAAGGCCTATTTTTCTTCCCTATATCATTCTCTTTAAGGATTAAACCTGACAGTTCAAGATGCCAAAAGGTTGTTATCCTAATGCATTGATGCACCCTTTTGCCACGTTGCCCAGGTTAATGCTCATAATAAAGGCCAATGTTTCAATCATTGCAACAGGAGCAAAGAGAACTGTTTAGCCAGGTATTTTCTGAACTGAAATGTCCAAATATATTGGACTTCTCAATTCCCAATCTAGGGCATCAAATCAAGTGCATTCTCTAGAGAAGAACAAACTGACAGCTCCCTCTCATCCAGCTCAGAATAAAGTATCACATTATTCAATAGAGTAAAAGAAAACTTTAATGGTTTTTTCATGAGGAGTGTGAGAACAGGCTAATGATTTTGCTAGATTTGTCAGTAAATCTGGACAAAGCGTATATTGCAAATGTTTTCTTTCTTAATATTAAATCAAAAGCCTAGAAGAAAGATAATATGAATATTATAAGCATGTAACATGTATTATGTTTTTACAAAGAGGTGTTATGAATAAATGTATGCTATGTCTCTGACTCAGATCATATTTCTATATTCCCTCATTCTGTATTAGATGCCCTCCCATAATTAATCTCTGTATATGTCTTTCAAAGAACATTGTAATCAGTATTTACTATTTCTTTTGGTAGAACACAGATTCTTAGAACATAGATATTTCAGTTGTTTCTCTTTGTGAACCCAGCCCATGGCATAATGTCTTGTATAAAGTGATAATTATAAAATAGGTAAATATATGAATATGAAAACAATGGATCAAAAGTGTGATGGTTTTGTAATATCATTCCTGATTTCAGTTTCATCCAGTTACTAAGAATTTGGGCTCCTTAATCCAACAGCATGTAAACTTGAAGCCTTCTTTAACTCTCAACCCTGGGTGATTTACTGGTCCTCTTTAAGTGTTAGTTTCTTGATACGCAGTGTGAGAGCAATTGCAATGCCTACAAGGTTTTCATGAGGATCAAATGAGGGGACTCATCCAGAGATTTCAGAAGACTGTGTGACTCATAACAAGTGCTCAGTAAATGTTATAAACACATATTTTTTCAAAATTAAAAGTCAATTATCACAATTCTTCCAAATCATGACTTGGTCCTTATATGAGAATATAAAAGAATTAGAATATGAATGAGCTTTGGCATTAAGATACCTGGCTTTGAATTCCACTTTTTAGCAGTCAGAAGGGGTCTTAGGCTTCTCTAAGTATTTCACAGAATAAGGATATTCAAATTAATTCATGTTTGTTGTGAGAATTAAATGGAATAATACTTGCAAAATACCTAAAGGAATGTAGTAACACAATATATCATTCACTTTCCATTTGGTTGACTCAATAAGTAGATAAAGTTAGCTTTGCAGTGCAGAAATTATGTATCAGTCACCCCAAAGAAATTCAGAAAAAGTAGATTTGATGACCATAGATAATAAAACCTTCCATTGATATGTAGTAGTGCTGAGAGTAATGATTACAGCTTGACATTGTTCAAGGTCAGAACTATTCTCCCCACTTGTTCAGGTGGTTTGGTCTTTCTGGAAAAGTCTTTGAATGGGATAGAAAGGTCACTTTTGTGTCAATATAGTAAGCCTTGGGGCATCAGGACTGTGTCTGATAACTATCTTCCAAAGTGTCTCTCTTAGTGAGGGACACACTAGCAGAAAATCCATAAAAAACTGTTCATCAATGACTGGCCAATTTTTGTTTTATCACCTAGGGCTGCAGAAATGAGAGAATGCACAACATGCCAAATGTACTAACATGCCAAAAGCAGGTAAAAGCTTATAGTGTTATAGCTCAGTCTAGCTTTCTTCCTGTAAAATACATTCAAAATTAATGTATGAATCAATTCCCTAGATAAAAATAGACTTGTTGAGAGCCTGTTTATGGGGTGCTCTATCATTCCTCAAGTTATATATACATAGAGGAGAGACAAAGAAATAGAGATCTGGAAATTTTCAATTAATTTGATTGTTGTAGATAATAAATACTTCTTTTTCTGTATAGGCATATCTCTGCTGTATTGGAATTTGATACATGCAACAATAGATAATAGTTTTAATTGTATACTTTCTGTTTCATGTTGACTCAGAATTGGGAACACATTTAATGAAAAAATCATTCAGACTTCAGCACTATACCTCAGCAAGTAATTTGAGTAAAAACTGAATACTGAAGGTGTTTATTTCAACTTGATTATTCTTTATTACATTGCATTACTGTTTTATACTGATCAAAATGCTAACTTTCTATGTTAATAAAAGATTATATTAAATTTTTTGATTTTCCCAAATCAGCAAGATTGAAATATTTACAAGAAGTTCTACTTGCCTGTGTACTAAGTAATGGAATATAAGATTTTAAAATTAAGATGCCAGAAGCAATTTGGGGCCATAGACTGTTCTGATGTTTTTTTGTTTTTCTTGAGACAGTTGTAAAGCTTGCCTAGAAATTTTTAAGATTCCTCTATGTAAATATTGAAATAAGGAGATGGAAGTGGAATCTTCAGCTGTACATAGCCATTCCAAGCCTAATTCTCCATCCTCGCTCAGGTTTATTACCCTGACCCTTATTTGTGCCAATGGTTATTAAAAAGACATTGTATATTTGTAAGCATATTCATTAAATTGATGCATTTGAAAGGAACAAATATTAATTCTAAATATCTGTTTTTTGTAGTGATTTTAATGGGAATACATCTTAGCCACAGCACTAATTTACATCATCTTATACTCTCATGTTAGATCCCTATAATGTAATGTCACTGTATATCCTCCCAAGAGGCATTTAGGGACATATAGCTAGTTTATGGTGGAACTGCATACCCATATGATCAAACAGAGATGTTAAGGATTCATATGAACCGAGAAATGAGGTTTTCACATATGAAAGGAAATTTACCCATGTGCTTGCAGTTCTGCAGGCTACTTAAAAGTCCTGTGCAAAAGCCTTTTAAATATAACTCTTGATTCCCATTGCATCTTTGCATTTCATCATATTCCAAAATATACTGTTACCTAAAGTCTAGTATTAGAAACATGCACTATGATGAGATGATTGAAAAATAGCATTATTAAAATATAAATCCAGTATGTATGTCTTTATCAACTTTAAATCTCTCCAAATTTACCTGGATGTAATAGCAACATAAAAGTTATAGATGCCTAAGGACGTCACTAGCAGAAGGTAATGTAGAACCAAAACTATCACTCCACCACTTAAAGTAACAATTGCAAACATTCACAGGGAAGACACCTGATAGTGAACTTCACAAAAGCTGAGGACTAACGTTACCTCCCAGATAATTGGTACCTGATGGGAGGCACCTGCCCCAATGAAGAATTTTGTACGCTAGTGAGACTTTTGTATTTTCCCCTTTTATTCTTACTAACCTGTTTGAAAAACAGCTGGTATGGATTTTTTTTTCCTGAGGTAGGTCCAAGTGGTTTGAAAGAAACTATCTCTAACTAGGCCAGAACAATTCATGTAGAAATAATATAAAATGAATTCCTTTAAAATGTTTAATTATGAAGTATTGTAAATATACATAAAACTGTATAGGACATATCCATATGCCAATAATCCATATTTATCTGATGTTTCTTTATATCG
The DNA here is from genome assembly GCF_001698545.2 of Rhinopithecus bieti. Classification (NCBI taxonomy): domain Eukaryota; kingdom Metazoa; phylum Chordata; class Mammalia; order Primates; family Cercopithecidae; genus Rhinopithecus; species Rhinopithecus bieti. Next base: position 80,386 of record NW_016806267.1, read on the forward strand.
AATTTTTAAAAAGTAAAACATTCAGATATAAATAAATCACTCCTCCTGATTTTCCCCTCCCTCCCTTTATTTCTCACCAGAGGTTATCACTGTCCTGTAGCTGGTAGGACACATCATCAGGCATGTCTCTATACTTTTTAAAACATAGGCATGAGATAATAATAATACAAAAAATTATTTTGGATGCTTTCCTATTTTATACATATGGTATATTATACAAATCCTTTCACAACCTGCTAATTTCACTGAACATTGTTTTTACGATTTATCTGTTTTAATGCATGTAAATTAGTTCATTCATTGTAATTTATGTATAGTATTCCATTATATTTAAAAAACTTGATTTCTTTGTTGATGGTCATTATTAATGACTTTTACAAAATGATAAATGCATTCAATGACTTTTACAAAATGATAAATGCATTCTTTTGCACATGTAAGAAATAGTGAAGTTTATATAGAACTGGAATTGCCAGATCAAAGGGTATGTGCTTTTGCAATTTTTTTTTTTTTTTTTTTTTGAGACGGAGTCTTGCTCTGCCCCCGGGGCTGGAGTGCAGTGGCCGGATCTCAGCTCACTGCAAGCTCCGCCCCCCGGGTTCCGGCCATTCTCCTGCCTCAGCCTCCCGAGGAGCTGGGACCACAGGCGCCGCCACCACGCCCGGCTAGTTTTTTTTGTATTTTTAGTAGAGACGGGGTTTCACCGTGTTAGCCAGGATGGTCTCGATCTCCTGACCTCGTTATCCGCCCGTCTCGGCCTCCCAAAGTGCTGGGATTACAGGCTTGAGCCACCGCGCCCGGCCTGCTTTTGCAACTTTAATGAATATAGCCAATTGCTCTCCAGAGTTATTTTACCAAATCATACTCCCATTTACCGTGAATAAGAATCTTGTTAATTCATAGACTAAGCAACACTTTTTAATTTTTGTCACAGTGATGTATATTTCATGGAAATTAATAATAATAAGAATCTTTTTATTTAAATTTTAATAAAGTAAAATATGTATACACACTTGAGTAAAACAAGGAAAAGCAGTCAGACTTCAAGTTTGCAACTTTCTTTTAAAATCCATTGGATGCAGGACAAGCAATTGGCTGAAAATATAAAGAGAGACAGTGCCTACAGAGAGAGTGAAGATGTGAGCACTCACTTGAGTTGGACACAAATGGGACACCAAAATCTAGCTTTCAGCAAAAAAACCATGTGACATATGAGAAGGCAGGAAGTAACACAATAAGATGAGCAAGGATTAATTAGAATAAAACTCAGATATGACACAGATGTTGAAAGTATTTGACAGGGAATTTAACTGAGATTCATATATTAAAGATGCTAATGGAAAAATGTGGACAACATGCAAGATCGTATGGGTAATCTCAGCAAAGAGGTAGAAACTATAAAAATGAGTCAAATTGAAACACTAGCCGGGCGCGGTGGCTCACGCCTGTAATCTCAGCATTTTGGGAGCCCAGACGGGCGGATGACGAGGTCAGGAGATCGAGACCATCCTGGCCAACACAGTGAAACCCCGTCTCTACTAAAAATACAAAAAAAAAAAAAAAAAAAAAAAAAAAAGGCTGGGCGTGGTGGCGGGCGCCTGTAGTCCCAGCTACACGGGAGGATGAGGCAGGAGAATGGCGTGAACCTGAAAGGTGGAGCTTGCAGTGAGCCGAGCTAGCGCCACTGCACTCCAGCCTGGGTGACAGAGCGAGACTCCGCACCACCCCCCCCCACAAAAAGAAAGAAACACTAGTAATGAAAAAAGATGAGACAAAAATGAAGAATTCCTTCAAAAGCCTCATTATAGGTTCAGCCTGGAGGGAAGAAGCATCGTGAATTTGAAGCGAGGACAACAGGGGTGGGCCAAGGTGGTGGGCTAGAAGCAGCAGTGATAGGAGGCTCCCATCCAGAAGAACCCAAACAGTGGGCGAATCCTGCACTGGCAACTGAGGTATCCAGGTTTCTGTTATCAGGACTGACTAGGCGGCTGGCATGACCCACGGAGAAGGAAGAGCAGTGTGGTATGACAGCCCACCTGAGAGCCACATGGGGCAGGGGAGCCCCCATCCCCCACCAAGGTAGGTGGTGAGTGATCATGCTACCCAGCCCGGGAAACCGTGCTGTTTCCATGGAACTGTGCAACCCACGGATTGGAAGATCCCACTCATGAGCCTACACCACTGAGGTCTGGGGTCCAAACCACAGAGCCACGCAGATTCTCAATAGCCACTCAGCTAGAATCTGCTTAAGCTGATGTCTAAGCCCGCTGAACTCCTTGGGGGAGGGGTGGCAGCCAACACTGGGACTGTTAGCTTCCTAACACACTAAGATCCGAGAGCAGGGGAAGGGCAGCAGCCATCTCCATAGCTCTAGGATGCACTTTTCCTCTGCTGGAGCCAGGGAGGCTGGACAGTTTGGTCCCAAGTGGTATTTCCCACAGCCCAACACATCAGCTGTGGCAGACTTCAGCCAGAGTGCCTCTTCAGGCCTGACCCTTACCCATCCCTCCTCACCAGGTGGGGCCTCCCTGCAGGAACTCCAACAACTCCAGCCAGGGGCTCAGGGACAGAACTCTGATCTCCCTGAGCCCCTAGGGGAAGGGGTGGCCATAATCTCCGTGGACCAGCAGACTTAGTCTTTCCTCCTGCTAGTTCTGAGGAATCTGGGCAGCCCAGATGAATGGGATTCCCCCCAGCATGGCACACCTCCTCCACTAAGGGACAGCCAAAGTGTGCTGTTAAATGGGTTCTGCTCCCTTTGCCACCCAACTAGGTAAGACCCTCCAACAGGGGTTGTCAGATACCCTATACAGGAGCACTCCTACTGGCATCAGATTGGTGTCCCTCAAGGTCAGAAATCCCAGTGGACAGAGCCAAACCAAAGGCTTTGAAAGCCAAGAAGGCAGTACTGAAAGGTGTCTATAGATACACAAAAAGAGAAGATCCACATGTCACCCATCTTCCAGTCACCCAAAATACTTTGGATTTGGAGGCAGCCCACATATTTTTGGAAGTTTGTCCCCAGGAGAAAGAAGCTTGACCACTATGCTATCATCAATTTTCCTTGACCACTGAATTGGTCATGAAGAAGAAGGACAACAACAACACACTTGTGTTTATTTTGGATGTTAAGGCCAACAAGTACCAGACCAAACAGGCTGTGAAAAAGTTCTATGACATTGACATGACCAGTGCCAACACCTTGATCAGGCCTGATGGAGAGAAGAAGACATTCGTTTGACTTGCTCCTGACTGTGAGGCCTTGGATATAGCCAACACAATTGGAATTATTAAAACTGAGTTCAGCTGGTTGAATCTAAATATACATTTTTTCACCAAAAAAAAAAAAAAAAAAAGCATTTAACAAAATTTAACATCCATTTATGATATAAACTTCTAGAAAACTAGGAATGGAAAGGGACTTATCCTAATATGGGTCATCTCCAAAAGCCTACATAAAACATCATATGTAGTAGTAAAACACTAGACGTTTTCCCTCTAAGTTCGAGAACAAGGTGTGAGTGTCATTTTCCACTACTCATATTTAATATTGTCCTATAAAATCCAATATAATAAGTTAAGAAAGGTAATAAAGAGGATGCAGATCAGAAAAAAGAAAATCAAACTATTTGCATATGACATGGTTGTCTGTGTAGAAAGTCTCAAAAAAATGTACAAAAAAGTTTATAGCGCTAAGAAAAGAGTTTATACAGATTGTAAGGTACAATGTCAAAACTCAAAAATCCTTTATAAAATAAAATTGAAATATGCAATTATAAAAACAATGCCATTTATGATACCATAACAAATTAAACATGTTGACGTAAATCTAAAGAAAAAGTATGTTGTATCTGTATGAAAACTGCAAAAGACTGATAAGAGAAATAATAATAACTTAAATTGAGAGATGCACCACGTTCCTGGATTGGAAGGCTCAATAGAGTTAAAGTGTCAGTTATCCTTAATTTGATTGAAAAATTAATTCTAAGAAATCCCAATCAAAATTCTAGCGGGGTTTTTGTAGATATTAAAAGCCAATTCTAAAATTTATCTTTCCTCAAATACCCGGTGATCTTTGGACACTTTTTAAAACTGAAGACTTAGGCTCTAAAAAGCCCACTGAAAGCTTTGTGTGTTTTGATGAGGCTTGCTCATTAGTGGGCTTCACTTGGAATGATAGAGCAGTGCCTCTGTGTTTTGTTGGAAGGTCCACGTACCAGTATTTACCGGGCTTTTCTCTGGGACTGCTTACTTTCTCCTGTGAAGAACCATTATGTTTCCGATTTAGTGAGTGTCGAAACATGCCCTGTTGTCAATATTCTCTGTTTCTGACTTAGTGTGTGTTGAAATATGTCCAGCTGTCAATATTCTATTCAGGTGAGCTGGGGAATAGAATTGGGGTGGGGGTTAGGGGCGGCATGTGGTTTAGTATTTAATGGGTAAAATTTTACTTAACCTCTTATGTTTATTGCAATTTATTTTCCGCACTTTCTTTTGACTGGTTTCTCTGAGTCTGGAAGTTCTGTGATTCCATTTTTCTAGGAAAAAAGCTTCTAGTCTTCCCACAGAGAGGAATAAACATATAGCTGTCAAGAAAGCAGAAGAGGCCAGGCGTGGTGGCTCACGCCTATAATCCCAGCACTTTTGGAGGCCAAGGTAGGTGGATCACGAGGTCAAGAGATCGAGACCATCCTGGTCACATGATGAAAACCCATCTCTACTAAAAATACAAATATTAGCTGGGCATGGTGGTGCATGCCTGTAGTCCCAGCTACTCGGAAGGCTGAGGCAGGAGAATCGCTTGAACCCAGGAGGCAGAAGTTGCAGTGAGCCGAGATCGTGCCACTGCACTCCAACCTGGTGAGAGAGTGAGACTCTGTCTCAAAAAAAAAGAACGAATGAATGAAAAGAAAGGAAGAAAGGAAACGAAAGGAAAGGAAAGGAAACGAAAGAAAAGAAAGAAAGAGAAAAGGAAGAAGGAAAGAAAAAGTAAAAGAAAGAGAAAGAAAGAAAGAAAAAGAAAGAAAGAAGAAAAGAAAAGAAAAAAGAAAAGGAAAGAAAAGAGAAAAGAAAGAAAGAGACCTGGATTTTAACTCTCTCTGATGCTCATTTTAAATTGACCACCACACTTTCTATTTCATCCTTCATCTCCTTTGGAAGTAAACGTTGCCTCTATCCTGAGCATCATATGGGTTTTGCTTAACAAGTTAGTGTGCCTTGTATTGGCACCATCATGCTGGTATTGATGCTTGAACTATCTTTTCTCTTTTATGTCAATAACTATGCCTTTGTTCTCTATCTTAAAAATATTTATAGACATCATTCATTGACTATTGACTTGTTTTCTATTGACATCCATTTACTGCCATTTTTGTAGAGTTGTGTAAGACAGTAGAGATAAATGATTATTTTAACTCAAGCCATTTAATGTCTGAGGTTGATATGATTTTTACATGATTATTGGTCATTCTCTTTTTCTTTTGTGAAATCTCAGTTTATAGCCTTTGTCCATTATTCTGTTGCTTTGTGTGTGTGTGTGTGTGTGTGTGTGTGTGTATGTGTGTGTGTGTGTTCATGCACACATCCACTTTACGGTTTGTAAGCAATCATTACTTCCTGGGAGATAAAAGTAATTGGAACAGAAAAGAAAGTTGGACCGTAAGTCACAGAAGCATGACTTCACTTTTGACTAAGAAAAACAAAGTGTATTTACTAAAATATTTTAATTATTAAAAAATATGTATGAAGTTCCCACCCTATATTATACACAATGCTAAGATGTGAAAACTTGGAAAGCTGAGCTGTTATTTTTATCACAGTATCAAATATAATTCCTGTGCCTGCCCATCTACCCAACCTGGCCTCAGTTGTTTGTGTTGCTTCTGACCTGAGGATCCCTGTATACAATTTTGATTGGGGTTGTATTGAATCTATAAACCAGTTTTTAGAAAATGCATACATTTGCAAAGCTGTATTTTTCAAACTAAAAACATTTACCACTTCACCTACTTTTAAGTGTACGGTTTAGTGGGACTAAGTATATTCCCAGTGTTGGGTGATCATTAACCACCATTCATCTTCAGAATATTCTTCATCTTCTCAAAATGAAACTGCATACTCATTAAAGAATAACTCTCCATTTCCCTCTTCCCCTTAACGATGGCAACCATGATTCTACTTTCTGTCTTTTTCTCTACTTTCTACTTTCTGTCTTTATGAATTTGATTAATCTAGGGACCTCCAATAAATGAAATCATATAGCATTTGTCCATTTGTCTTTCTGTGATTGGCTTATTTTACTTAATGTTATGTCTTCAAGTTTCATGGACATTGCTGCATGTGCCAAAATTTCTTTTTAAAGATTGAATAATATTTTATTGTATGTATATATCACATTTTGTTTATTCAAACATCCATCGATGTATACTTGGCTTGCTTCTTCCTTTTGGCAGTTGTGAATAACACTTTAAAACATTGGTGTGCAAATATTTGTTCAAGACTGTGCTTTCAACTCTTTTGGAAGTAGAATTGCTGACTCATCTGGTAATTGTATTTTTAATTTTTTGAAGAATTGCCATACCATTTTGCATTGCAGCTGTATCATTTTTAATTGCCAACAGTAGTATACAATAATTCCTATTTCTTCACATTCTTGCCAACACTTGTTACCTGTTAGTCATCCAAACAAGTATGAAGTTATATCTCATTGTGGTTTGGTTTTAATTTTCATTTTCCTAGTGATTAGTAATGTTGAGCATCTTTTCATGTACTTATTAGCCATTGATATATATTCTTTGGATAAGTACTTATTCAAGTCTTTTTATTTTTTAAACCAAGTTTTGTTGTTGAATTTTAGGAATTCTTTATATATTTTGGATATTGAACTTGTTATCAGATTTGTGCCTTGAAAATATTCAATCTGATATTTTACACTGACTTATATTGTAGTTCACAATTCTCTTTGCTGTGTTCAATCTAATAAACTTATCTATTAAACATTTAATTTTGATTACTATATTTTTCAGCTTTTATGCTATAAGAGAATAAACCCTAGACTGACTGATAGACACTGGTAAATTCTACTAATCAGAAATACTGACAGGAGATTAAAGGAGGGAAGGAGACTGAGGGCAGGCTATTTATTACCCTAATATCCTCCCTCCATCCCTGGAGAGCATTCATATTGCAGGACCAAGTTCTGCCAGGCACTCTCTAACACACATTTCTTTCCCTGTGTCCAGTAATTGCGTTTTCCCTCACCTCTTCAGCATTAAGGGGGATAATGTGCTGCTGCTATTACCAGTTCTCAGATACTGCAGTAATGCTAGTGTTTTCCTTATATACTACACTTAGCTTTGTAAATAATCCTTTCATTCAACACTCCTCAAATCACACATACCGTATTTTTCTACCTGGGACAGTGACTATAGTGGATTTGATATGTAGAAAATTTTAGTTTATCATTATTTACTAGCTTCTGGAGTTTGGCCTACTTTAAAAGACTATTGTGATGCAAATATTTTATAAATAAAATATCCCATGTTTCCTTTTACTACTTTTATGGCTTCAATCTTTACATTTAAATCTATGATCCATCTGGATTTTCTTGTGATATTAGAAGTGAAGTATTACTTATATTTTCCTACACTTTTTTATGGCCATTTTGTTTATTTATTTTGTGTTTGACTTTTGGAATCTGCTTATCAAATTTAAAAAATACTTTTTTTGACAAATATATAATTTATAAATTCACTTACAGATAAATGGCATCTTTAGAAGACTACTTCGTCATGAAGGCAATATTCTTTTTTATTCAGTTATTTATTTGTTTTTCTCACTAGCTTTGCTGATTATTCTTTGCAGAGATCTTTTACAGTTCCTGTTACCTCGGGTATTTTATCAAAGTTGTTATTGTAAATGTTGTTTTCTTTCATTATAACTTGTAAAAGGTTTTTATTTGCATATACAAAGCCTGGTAATTCTTAATATTGTTATTTTAATTTTGGACCCAGCCACTTTACTGAATTATCTTTTTGTTTCTAGCAGTTTAAACTTTTCTGATTTTCCCTTTAGCTAGCCTCTGATAACAGAACATAGAAGAGGCATTCAGACTCAGTGGTCAGTAAAAGCTTGAAGTAGGAGTTGATCCCTTAGCTGAGTCCCCAGTTTCAAGTCTGTCTTAGTCCATTTTTATCCATAGGTATTTCTGAAGGGAATACCTAAGGCTGAGTAATTTGTAAAGAGGTTTATTTGACTCATGGTTCTGCAAGCTGTACAAGAAGCGTGGTGCCAGTGTCTGCTTCTGGTGAGGGCTTCAGGTTGCTTCCACGCATGGAGGAAGATGAAGGAGAGCTGATACTGGGGCTGGCTTGGGGGAGGTTCCAGGCTCTTTTTACAACCAGCTCTCAGGGGAACTAACAGAATTCACTCATCCCTGCCCACTCACAGGAAGAGCATTAATCTATTCATGAAGGATCTGTCCCTATAACCCAAACACCCCCAACTAGGTCCCACCTCCAACCACTGGGGATTAAATTTCAACAAGAGCTTTGGAGGCTCAAATATCCAAACTATAACAAATTTGGATCTTGATAATTTTAGGTAAAACTGAGAGGAATATGAGAAGAATGTTCTAGCTTAAGGAAGGAAGATATGATATTGGTTAGAAGGAACAAAGCACGTGGTTGACGTGAGAACTTAAACATCGTTCAGTATCACATGGCAATGGGCTATGAAATGGGGAGCTGTGAAACATGAAGGATAAGAAAGGCTGAGTTCACTTAGTGCCTTTCAAAGAAAGAGATGAGGATTTACGCTAAAAACAATGGAAGAAACTGCAGGATTTTAGAAGAGCAACTTGCTGACACAGAGAATGTATCCTTGTGGTTAAGGTGTCTGGTATAAGCGTGTTGTAATAATATGGGAGATAAACTTTGTTATATGAATAAAGAGGAATGCATGGGTTGAACACATACAAATGGTAAAATCTGCAAAATTTGGTGACTGGCTGCCTGAAAAAAGAAAGGAGAGTGAGAAGTTAAAAATTCTTGCTGAACAGTGGGTGAGGGAAGGATTTGTGAAAGGAAGGAGATGAGTTCAATTACAATGAGTTTGCATTTGAGAAGCCTATGGAATACATGCATATTAATTTATTTAATATATCTATGTATTAGGTCCATGCATTCATTTATTTATTCAACAAATACTGATTAAATATTTTCTCCATCTCAGATAAATTCTTGATGGACATACATTACGATATGCTTCCTGCCCTGTTGTAGCAATTGACACAGGATGGTGAATGTATATAAGTACTTGATACATTTTGCATCTACAAAAAGGAAGGTGACTATTATAGGATGAATTGTATTCCCTTCAAATTCATATATTAAATTTCCAATCCCTAGTACCTCAGTGTATTTGGAGATAAAGTCTTTAAAGAGTGATTAAGCTAACTGAAGCCATCAGGACGGGGCCCTAATTCAGTGTAACTGATGTCCTTATAAGAAAAGGAAGAGACACCAGGGATGAGCATGCACAGAGCATGCACAGAAGAACGACTATGGGGAGAGGCAGCAAGAGGATGGTTATCTGTAAGACAAGGACAAAGGCCTTAGAGAAATCAATCTTCCTGGCACCTTGATCTTGGACTTCCCCTCTAGGACTGTGAGAAATAAATTTCTGTTATTGAAGCCAGTCTGTGGTATTTTATTATGGCAGGCTGCTCTGATTTGGTTATGGTTTGTTTGTCCCCACCAAATCTCATCTTGAAATTTAATTCCCAGGGTGGTGGTGCTGGGGGGTGGGGCCTAGTGAGAGGTGTTTTGTCATGGGGTTGGATCTCTTAGGAATAGATTGAGACCCTTGCTAGGGGTTGAGTCTCACTCTGCTAGTTTCTCACTCTGTTAGTTTCTGAGCAAGTGAGTTGTTAAAGCCTGGTAGCTCTCCTCTGTGCTCTCTTGCCATGTGATCCCTGCATACCTCGGCTTGCCTTTGATGTCTGCCACTAGCAGAAGCAGCCTGAGACCCAGAAGATAACCAGATGCTGATATCATGCTTCTTGTACAGCTTGCAGAACCATGAGTCAAATAAAGCTATTTTCTTTATAAATTACTCAGCCTCAGGTATTCCTTTATTGCAACCAAAAATGGACTAAGACACAGCCCTAGCAAACGAAAACAGTGGCCAATAATTAAAATGTGCATTTACATCCATACAGAGCAAACAGATTAACAATAAAGAGAGATCAAGAACCAGCCAAGAAAGATGCATGCAAATTACTTTTCTTAAACATTTTTCAGAAAGTAATTAAATACATAAGTTCAATAATAGATTGGACTGTATTCTTTCAGCAAAGGGTATAATTTATTAATATAACTTTTGCAAGTTTGAATCACTTTATTATCTTTGCCATTTTCTTTGGTGACAAATGGAATTTGTATTATTCTTTAGCGTCTCAAAATAATTCAAATTCAGGGATAAAATATGGAAAATAAAATATTTCTTATTCTGTGACATGGAGTAAATAAGTGATATGCTTAAGCATGTTGACCTTTCGTTTATAAGCCATTTTTTTTGCAGCTTTATTCTTAATGTATTATACAGAGCCAATGTTCCCAGGAGGGCAAATAACAAAAGTTTAGAACATTATATATATTTTAGTAAAACGAGCGGCTAATATTAATTATGCAGGTGGCTTATAAAAAAAAAAAAGATAAATTGAGCGAGCCGCTAGTATATTTATTTACTATTTATATTTTTAGTAAATGCTAGTTCTTCAGCCTTTAATAAATTATTACTAGGAAATAAACTTGTACTTAAATGTGTTTGGAACACACAGTTTGTGATATCAATATGAAAACATAGCTCTGAAGAAAAAATAATTTTTTTGCAGCTATGATTTGACTAGATCTTTTGAACTGATAATACTGGATCAATCATGGTCAAGATGTCAAGGGGCTGGTCTCTGTAGGTCATTTAATTTCAAGGTATTTTTTCCCAACCACTTCCTTTCTTCTAGAGTGTATGCAAATTGGACAACAGTGTCCATTTTAAAGTGTTTCCAGAGGCCAAGAGTTAAGAAATGTATTTTCCTACTGGTGAATTTACTTTTTAAGAATCATCAGTTAGATTATGTTTTAGTAGCATCTGGATTTCCCCTTTAAGCTCTTGAACAATATAATAATGGCTCAGTTGCAGACATGGGACAGTCTTTTCTGACCCCAGGCCTCTGGTTTGTGTAATGCATTAGTTTGGAAGCCAACTTGTACTGGCTTAAATAATAAAAAGAATTTGCTAGTGCACATGCTGAAATGTCCAGAGTGTTGGCAGACTACAGGCACTAATTAATTGGGTTTCTATGTCATCTTTCAGAGATTTTTTTGGTGTTTCTCTTAAGCTTGTTGACCATATTCCCTCAAGGGCTCAAAAGTGCTATAGCAGGTCCTCATCTCACTGAGAGAATTGTGATCAGATAGGACCCAACCTTAGATCCTGGAGTGGGGAATGTTCCTAGTAGTAGCCCAAGGGGAGGAGATACTGTAAGGGCTCTTTATCTTTAGATGTGATTATGCACTAAGACTTTCTTTTTTTAATTTTAAATAAAATGAGCAAAGCTCATTTTGAAATATTTTGCTAGTTCATGAAGTTGATTCTAATATTAGCCAAATAATGTTGCTTTTAAAATAACAAAAACCTAGCAATGTGTATTCCATCTGGCTCATAATAACCAAGCAAGTCGACGACAGAGAAGGTTTTTTAATTCTTAACACCAGTACTGCTGTGCTTATTTTAAAAAGAGTTGGAGACCATATAAGTGACCCTATGTTTTCTAAAAGCCTGCCAGTTGATTTAATGTAGAAATTAGGCAATTAAAAATCAATACTTACAAGGCTCCTTTAGGGAAATTAATTTTATTAGGTTCTGATCTAACTGATTAGGCAGCAATCAGACTTCTTTGTCTTCAAAATAATGCAGTTAATGTGACAACAACGTTTCATTTACTCTGATTAGGATTCTCTATTAGGACATCAAGGATATTTAGGATAAATGATGACAGGTCTAGGAAGAAGTTGGGAATCTGATTTAGAGCCAACTTTGTATTGTTTAACTGTGTTTAATACCACAAAAGAACTGAATAAGATATTGTTTATAGTCATACTTTAATATTTATTGCATGGATACAATATTATTTCTGGGGCACAGAATCTTTTATATACACTCATTCAATAATCATTTCCTGAATAGCCATTATGCATATGAAACTTTTAAATGTAAAAAATTAAGAAAGATATAGTTTTATTTTCAAATATCTCATGATCCAATGGGATAGAGATATCCACGAAGAATATAAATCTAAGTACAGAAAAATAAATATAAATAATATTCTGGTAAAAAAAAAAGGAAAAAAGAACAATTGTCCTGGAAGATTGGAAAGTCTTTCTAGAGGAAGCAATATTTCAATTGGTACTTGAGAGATAAGAACAGTGATAAGTGGAGGTAGAGCAGGACTCTCTCTCCCATGTAGAAACAGTGACGCCACAAAGGAGCATACAGTTGGCCTTCCATATCCATGGCCTCCACATACATAGATTCAACAATCATTGATTTAAAATATTTGGGGGCGGAATGGATGGTTGCACCTGTACTGAACATGTACAGACTATTTTTCCTATCAAGATTCCGTAAACAGTACACTCTAAGAACAATTTACATAGCATTTACATTGTGTTTGGTACTATAAGTAATCTAGAGATTATTTAAAATATATGAGAAGGCTGGGCATGGTAGTGCATGCCTGTAGTCCTACTGTTCAGGAGGTTGAGGCAGAAGATTGCTTAAGCACAAGAATTTGAGACTACAGTGAGCTATGAATGCACAACTGCACTCCATCCTGGGCAACACAGCAAGACCGTCTCTTTAAATAATAATAATAATAAAGTATATGGGAGGATGTGCTAGGTTATATGCAAATACTACAGCATTTTATTATATAAGGGACTTGATACTGTGGGTTTTGGTATGGGGGTAGGGGGTCCTGGAAACAATAGTCTAGGGATAGCAAGGAACGACTGTATGTGAATGTACAGAGTATAGTGGAAAATGGTGTAAAAGTATATTATGACCAAATTTACAACTGAAGGTCTTGAATTTCATGTTAAGGACTTTAAACTCCATTTTATGGTTAATGGGGAATCACTGAAGAATGTGCAACAAGGCAGTAAAATATTATAGAGAATAATCATTATATAGACTGGCAACTCTTATGGCTACATTAAGCATTGAACTTTGAGAAGTTCTACTTCTCAAGGAAAAGGATAAAGGAAAAGCACTTATCAAGTGATTGCGATAGTCCCAGTGAAGACTATTGGTGCTCTATTATTGGGACAAGGTGAAAGAATCAGAATTATGACACATTTTGAAAGTGTGGTTAACAAAATTGGATGATGTGGAGGATGAGATAAACATTCAAGTCAAATGTTTGTGGCTGACACTGCCAGTTACCTTTCAATATTTATTCTTCCCATTTTACTTAATAATATTGTCCAGAATTGTCGGGGCGTGGTGGCTCATGCCTGTAATTCCAGCAATTTGGGAGGCCGAGGTGGGTGGATCACTTGAGGTCAGGAGTTTGAGACCAGCCTGACCAACATGGTGAAACCGCGACTCTACTAAAAATACAAAAATTAGCCAGGCGAGGTGGCACGTGCCTGTAATCCCAGTTACTTGGGAGGCTGAGGCAGGATAATTGCTTAAACCTGAGAGATGGAGGTTGTGGTGAGCCAAGATCGCAAAACTGCACTCCAGCCTGGGTGACAGAGCAAGGCTCTGTCTCAAAAAGAAAATAATAATATGAAAATAATATTGTCCAGAATTTTATTAGCTGGGCACATTGCCACCCAGCTAAAAGACTGTATTTTATAGCTGCCATGACTATATGTGGCCATATGAATATGAAATTCTCATTCAAAAAAAAGTGTTTCATTCTTCCGTTTCTTCCTTCCAGTTGGTAAGATGCGAATGGGATGCACTAGAGCACTACCGACCACTGGGTATGAGGAAGTGGATGCCAAATGCTGCAGAGGAGGCTGTTGTGCATCAGAAGCAGGGAAGCAGGAGTGTGAGTCACTGATAATTTTGGGGCCATGCTGCCACCCAGGAATGCTTGCCTCTGGACACCTTTCACATGACATAGAAATCAAGATAAAACGTATTTTGTCATTTGTATTTTAAATTTTTATGTTATATATTGTATTTTAAGTTTTAAAATGTATATGTCAGGCTTAATCCTGACTAATTCAGTGACATCAGGTTTCATATCTGAGAAATTATGTAGCATTTAGTCAATTTGGGTTTTTTTTGTGTGTGTGTTTTCCTGTTTTGTTTTTTTGTTTTTGAGACAGGGTCTCACTGTCACCCAGGCTGGAGTGCAGTGGTGCCATCACAGCTCACTGCAGCCTCAACATCATGGGCTCAAGTGATTCTCCCATTATATATCACTATTATACCTCCCCAGTAGCTGGGACTGCAGGTTCACCACCAGGCCCAGCTAATATTTGTATTTTTTGTAGAGACAAGGTGTCACCATGTTTCCCAGGCTGGTGTCAAACTCCTGGGCTCAAGCCATCTGTCCTCCTTGTCCTCCCAAAGTGCTGGGATTACAGGCATTAGCCACTGCTCCCAGCCTCGGTTGTGTTTTAATAACAGACAACCCCCAAATTTCAATAGTTGAAAGGAACAAAGCCTTTTTTTTCTTATTATGTCACATAGCTGTGCCTAATTTTAACGGTTGGTAGAAGTGGCATCCTCTTGTGTGCCCAAATGGAGAAGAGAACCAGAAATATTGGTGAACATCATTAATATTTACCACAGAATTCTTTTAAATGATGTCATTAACCAGATGGAACAAGAAAGAAGGAAGAAGTAAATTTAATAATGGATACATTACCTGTAGATTTCAGGTACCTATATATATATATAATATAGCTATAAATAAGGGTCTGAAACTGAGTGACATTAGAGGCAAGGCTGATTTTCACCTATATTCATATGGAATTTGAATGAACAGGCAATGATGAGATCAGTGAGGTCAGATTGCAGAGAAAATATGTGTCCAAATCTTGGACAGAAAAGAAAAAAAAGATGAATGGGTACACACAGAAGCCCAGTTAACCTTAAAAATGTCTAAGAAGATCTGAATTTTAGAAATTGACATTTGATTGAAGAGTTATCTAAACTTTGTAGGCACCCACTTGAAGCCAATATTAAATATTGAACCAGCCAATCACTTGCATTTATACAGTCATCGGTGAGGTTGTCTTCCTGGCAGAAACAAAGCACTGTTACACAAAGGGCTTTCTAATCATTTTCACTGGAATCATTTCATTCCAGTGAGATTGTAGTGTGCAGGAAAATAATGCCAAATAGCTAATGGCAAAAAAAAAAAAAACAAAACTAGATACAGCAGGTAATCTAGAAACAAGCAATGCTAATAACCAAGACTGAACAGCTTCTGAACACCTTGAGGTGATTCTCAGCATGATTAATGAAGAATTAGATCTGCTAAGGATGGTCTGTTGTGATAATCAATTTCCTCCCTAATCCAGACCTTCTTTATGTTATCTATCTGCTTCAGGACCTTTTTAAAAAAATTTTTAACTTTTATTTTAGATGCAGGGGGTACATGTGCAGGTTTGCTACATGGGTATATTGAACCCAAGTAGTGAGCATAGTACCCAATAGGTCGTTTTTCAACCAGTGGCCCCCTCCTTCCCTCAGCCCTCTAGTTGTCCTCAGGGTTTATTGTTGCCATCTTTACGTTCATGAGTACCCAATGTTTAGCTCCCACTTATAAGTGACATGTGGCATTGGGTTTTCTGCTGCTGTATTAATTTGCCTAGGATTATGTCCTCCAGCTCCATCCATGTTGCTGCAAAAGACATGATTTCATTCTTTTTTTATTTTTATTTATTTATTTATTTATTTTTTGAGACGGAGTCTTGCTCTGTCGCCCGAGCTGGAGTGCAGTGGCCGGATTTCAGCTCACTGCAAGCTCCGCCTCCCGGGTTTACGCCATTCTCCTGCCTCAGCCTCCCGAGTAGCTGGGACTACAGGCGCCTGCCACCTCACCCGGCTAGTTTTTTGTATTGTTAGTAGAGACGGGGTTTCACCGTGTTAGCCAGGATGGTCTCGATTTCCTGACCTCGTGATCCGCCCGTCTCGGCCTCCCAAAGTGCTGGGATTACAGGCTTGAGCCACCGTGCCCGGCTGATTTCATTCTTTTTTATGGCTGTGTAGTATTCCATGGTGTATATGTACTACATTTTCTTTATTCAGTCCACTATTAATGGGCACCTAGATTGATTCCATGAGGAGTAAATCATTTTTGCTTAGCAATAGATTAATTTTTTACTTGTTATTTGCTTCAAGTTTTTTATTTTTTACTGGTTATGTAACTGAAGTATTATATTGAGGTCTGAATATGAAATACATAAATTAGGGGTAAATCTGAAATGATAGACACGAAGATATTTAAACTGTTATATAAATGTAAATTTAACTTTTTCTCACTGTATGACAAAATTCTGCATAATATAATTATGTGACAAATTGAAAAATCAATCAGTGGTCAGTTAAAAATCTGAAGTATAATAGATTATTAATAAAGAGGAATTGTTACAATTCCAAGTGAATTTAGCTAATTTTTCTATTTGATCTTATAAAACGTATTTTCTTCTTGAAAGCACTAAACAATATTGTTATAAAAATATTGCAATTACAGGAATATTTAAATAATTCTTTTTTAAAATTTATTTCTTTATCCATTCATACTTTAATATAATTAAGGAGTGTGTTCAAATGTTCAGTTTCTTTTAGTAGTGAATTCACAAACTGGACACTGTGCCTTGCTTTAAAGCAAATTTGAATTAAATAATTTTACCTTGTAAAATAATCAGCAGGTTTCTGGGTGAAAATACAGCACATATTACAAAAGATAGAAGAAAATTTCAGCATCTCCCAAGTGCTTAGTAAGCATTGCTAAAGAAACCAGTTTCTCGGCATCCACATAGCACGGAGTTAACAATTCAAAGGGCCTAGCCTATCTGTTGAACTTACGGACACATGTAATGGATCACACACAGCCTCATTCCCTAAATGAAAATTCATATTTCATTGGTTTTGAGAATGTTTTGAAAATTAACCAAAGTTAATTATGTAAAGGTATAAGTGTGAATCAGACTGAAAGTTGCTTTATGCCATGAGAGTTAAGTTGGTACCTGAAAGCAACCTAAACAGTATTTTGGTAGGGAAGCAGCTTATATTGGGGTTGAAGAAAGAAAAACAGGTATATTTTCAGGTTTATCATTGGCTTTCTACTTTGCCTTCTTAAAGGTACTTAGTTAGCTTGTTTTTAATTAATTCATCTAAATTGTCATGATAACACATATACCCTAAAACTGAATTTGTTCATTGATTGATTGTTCAGTAGATTCTCCAATTTACAAGAGACACCACAGTATCAGTGGGAAATGGGCATTATCAAGATACTTTGTCCAAACCTATTATGAGCCTAGGATGAGTGGCAGAAAAATCAAACTGACTATCAACCTGCATAAGACAGAAGGATGTTAAGACTCATGGGGAAAGAGCTACAGGATGTATTTTGATGGTCTATTTGAAGCATGGTGGATTAAAAGAGTAGAAGTGAGCTAACATGAAAAATAAGATAAGATATTGACCTTGGGGCAGAAGTTTTTAATTCACATCAGGAGAACTTTGAAAAGAAGTTGATTATGAAAGACTTTAGATAGCAAACACCCATTTTCTATTCTTCCATTTTTAAATTACCAACCACATTTTTGTGAGAAGGGGAAAGTGTCAAATTCAATAAGTTCTCTCTCCACTCCTCCCTGCGAAACAGTATTTATTCCTTGCGATAATTCTCTGTTTACAAGATCTTAGTTGGTTATTGTGGAACTGATTGTGTCATCAAACAGGTGGGTGATTAATTACCATGACATAGTTACCAGGAGCAAATGAAATCTGAAGACTTACTATTTCTCTGTAAATCTTCATTCTTAAAGGCTCTATCTGACAAATATTGAAAAAAAATACCATTTTAAAACTCCATGTTTTCAAGTGATAAAGAAAGGGACTACCCTTAGAAGCAGTGACTCCGATGAAATCATATAAATGAGTAAAGCTAGCTGGGTGCTTTAATGGGACAGCAGGAGGCTGTGGACTGCATAAAGTTGGAAAAGTTGTCCCTATTCAAAGGAGATGGCTGCCACTCATTCCTACTGATTGTTGTCATTTGGAAATTAAAGTCCAGTCTTGCCAGATCTTCCAATTTTTAAAGGCAAGATGGAAATCTGAAATTTATGTGAAAATCTTGATGTTCAGAAGCAAGTCTTTCAAAAATTTAAAAAACAGTGTCCCACTCAAAACAAAACTATGTGCATCCAGTCTAGTTAGGTGACAGGCTGCTAACTTACAGCCTCTGCTTTAACGACATTTTACTTCAGATTTTACATATATTGAGGAGAAATAAAAATCTCTTTTTTCAAATTAATTCAAAAGCTAGTTATTAAATATACAATTTAGGCACAGCAATGTCCTAGGTACTGTGAGGTACACAAAAAACTAAATAAAGATGACTACAGATTTTGAAGAACTGTAGGGGAGAAAGAAACCCGTACATATCAAACTAAAATCATGAAATGGATCGCCAGTGTTCATGTTGCCCATTTCACTACAGATTTTTTTAGCTTCAATGAAAAAATAACCTATTTAAAATTGACTCTGGTGAGGATGTAGCGAAAAGGGAACCCTCATACACTGTTGGGGTAGGAATGTAAATTAGTGCAACCACTATGGAGAATAGTTTGGAGGTTCCTCAAAAAAATTAAAAAGTGAGCTACCATGTGATCCAGCAATCCCACTGCTGGGTATATACCCAAAAGAGAGGAAATAAGTATATCAAACGGATATCTGCACTCCCATGCTTGTTGCAGCACTGTTAACAATAACTAAATGTGGAAACAACCTAAGTGTACATCAATAGATGAATGGATAAAGAAAATGTGGTACATATATTCAATGGAGTACTATTCAGCCCTCAGAAGAATGAGATCCCATCATTTGCAACAACATGGATGGAACTGGAGATCATTACGTTAGCTGAAATAAACCAGGCACAGAAAGACAAACATCACATGTTCTCACTTATTTGTGGAATCTAAAAATCAAAACAATTGAACTCGTGGAGATAGAGAGTAGAAGGATGGCTACCAGGGGCTGGGAAGGGTAGTGAAAGTAGGGTGGGGAGGTGGAGATGGTTAATGGGTACAAAATAAACTAGAAAGAATTAATAAGAATTAATAAGACCTATTTGATAGCAAAACAGAGTGATTATAGACAACAATAATTTAATGTACATTTAAAAATAACTAAAAGAACATTATTGGATTGTTTGTAATACAAATGATAAATGCTTGAGGAGATGGACACCCCATTCTCCATGATGTGATTATTATAAATTGCATGCCTGTATTAAAACATCTCCTTTAACCCATAAGTATATATGCTACTATGTACCCACTAAAAATAAAAATTAAAATAAAATAAAATTTCCTCTGGATGTGGGAAAATAAAGATAGAGTAGGTAAATTATATCCTATCATATGGGAATAAAGTCCAGAAAATCTGCTTGAAAATCCACTTTTCTGGACTTTTTGAGTTTCTGTACCATGATAAAATTTCTTGCTTCTGGGAATTTTATTTTCTTAAGAATCAATGTCAAAATAACTATCCTATTTTCCCTTAAGAGACTTGGATTTTTTTTTTTTTTTTTTTTTTTTTTTT
>NW_016806267.1:102362-193275 GCF_001698545.2 Rhinopithecus bieti
TTTTTTTTTTTTTGTAGAAAGCTCTAAATTCAGTATTTCATGTTCCACATATGCAAGATTTTTAGGAGATTTGAATAACTACTGCTGAATTGATGTGACAGGAAATCACTGAACTTTTATCTTAAATAAGCAGAAGAAAATCAATCTTAAACTAGTTGACTTAAACTAAGGGCCATTTTAATTGGATGGTTCATTTGTAAGGCTTTCTCTTTGCAGTTAAGTGGGGAACTACATTAAAAGGAATGAGCAATTTTGAGGGAATTAAATAATTGATACTATTATACAGGGTCTAGTAAAAGCATCATCTTGAGAGTCATTACATACAGATGGGTAAAATGAGCTTTCAAAAAACAAAAAGACAATACAACAGAGAAAAAAACAGACACAAACAAGTTGGCAAAGTTGCCAACTTCTGCTGACTTTGTGAGCTTTGGAAATGACCTGGCAATTGTGGCTTTGTGGTGGATGAGGGATCTGAGGTGGGCCACAGAACAACATTCCAGCTGGTAAAAGTCACCCAGGGAGAAGGAAGAAGGGGTATGTTCTATCCCATTTGCTCAAACTTTACTCTCCGCTTGGAAACTGTTTAATCAGTCACTGCTGACAAGGCAAGGGGTCCAAGTCAGTAAGTTATGCATCCCTCTCCATGCCTACATAGTACAGTTTCACTTCTAATTGGATATAGTATTTTATCCCCGAAAGGATCACTGGCCAGGCCTCTAGGAGACATAAATTTAGATCCAGTCTTCTGAACAACTGCTGACTTTGCCTAGAACCACGAATATGTGAGGCGATGCCCTTCCTTTCTACCCAAGCCTTGAAAGCTTTAGTTAAAACACATAATAATAATGTCAAGTAACTAGCTCAGCTTTGCAGTGCTACTAAACTTTTAAAAATAAACTGTCCTTGTCTCCCCAAACATTTCATTGTTGACAATCTAGTCACAGAAATTATGATTTAGAAAAGGAAAATGATTTTATGGAGCATTGCCTCATAGCATTTAGCTCTGGTATTTTATTCTAGAAGCTAAAAAGTAAAAACACATATTGGAAAGAGAAGAAATGAAAGATAATTCCTGAAAGGCAGCCACATTATTTTTTCTAAGACAATGAGAAAGCAAAGTGATGTGAGACTATGAAGATCTAGTTATAATATTTGGTTTCTGAGCAGATTTAAATAATATACAATGTTATGCTTATTCTAGCATGATCAACTTAAACAATAAGACAGAGTAGGAGTTTGCAGCAGGTGTAATACCCACACACAAACACACACAACTAGATTATACATTTTTTAAAATATCCACCAATGGGTTCTTTTATTTAGAATATTCTTCCACTCCCCGACTTAGGGTCCTGGCAGCTGGGCTTCTAGTGATTGCATTTATGTCAGTTGCTTTGTTTTGATTTTGTTTTGACTAACTTTGTTGTAAAGGAGTTTCATTTTCACTGCTTAAGGCCTCAAGGTATTTTTCTTTTCTTTAGAAGCGTAGTTATCAAATATTATTATTAAATTTATACATTATTAGCAACCACTGAATTTGCTGCCCTGGAGACATTCAGAGCTGTTTAAGATGCAGACAAATGTTTATTTTTACTTATAGGAATAAAAAGTCACTCAATACAACCCTTAAACTGTAGCCCAAACTGTAATTTGTATGTGTTAAAGGCTTTAAATTTCAATTATTCCCTTTATCCATGTGTACCAAGAGATGATTTTTTGGAAGTGAGATGGTATAATTAAAAGCACCTCATAAAACGCTCCATCTTTTTAGTTTCCATAGCATGTGTTGATAGTAGTGTCTAAGGAAAGAAGAAAGAAGGCATGCTAGAGCAGTATTAAAAAGAATCATCAGGTAGCCCATGGGAGGAAATGAATATTTATAGCATATAAAAATTCCTTCTAATAGTCACATCATATCATATAGTAACTTTGGGATTTGTGGAATGAGTGGAAGGAAGGAGGGGGAGAAGGAACAGAGGGGAGCGAAAGGGGAGGGGAGGGGAAGAGAAAGAGAAAATATAGACCCTAGTGTTTGCTTTGTCACTTCTTAGTCAACCTTTCCCTGTTGTCATTTTCCACATCTGTAAAGTTGGAGCTTGAAATGTGACCTCTAACTTTACCTTAGCTTCACATTCTCCAGTTAACTCATTAATCCAAACAAATGGTAGCAGTCTTTTCTCATTTGGCTCCTCAAAGATCTAGTGGTTATAAAAACCTGTTAATTATGAGAGGCTATGTGGTATAGAAGAAATAGAGTGAACCTGCCTTAGAGTTAGACATTCCTCAGGCACCATCTCATGAGATGACTTCCCTCAGCTCTAAGGGAGAAAGTCATGCTGGCCTCACATGATTAGTGATGAGGACTGGCTAAAGCATTTAGTTTGGTGCCAGGCATTTAGCTCATTGTCAGGATTTTATGCCTATGCAACATTCTTATGCCTGGAAAAGCTTTTATTAGAACTTCTAGCAACCTACTAAAAAGGATTAACCATGAATTCATTAGCCAGAGAACAGATTAATTGGATTTTAGAGTTTGAGGGGACTTTTGCAATCTTCCAGTCCATCCTCTCATTTTACAAAGGAAAGAACAGGAGGAACATCAATTTAGGTGACTTGCTAAGGCCATTGGGTGGGCTAATTGCAAAGCTAGGAGTACAATCCAGCCTCCTAACTTCTAGGCCAGGCTGTTTTCCATGATACAATTGAAGCCCAGAAACCCAGGAGGACTGACTGCAGATTTCTCTGTTTCGATATACTGACACTTTTCTCCACCCCTGTTTTACACTGGGGTTGATTGATGAAAAGAAAATTGAGATGGAGCCTGAGGTCTACTTGGAGAGAATAGAAGTAGCTCCTCACACAGGGCTCACGGCCATTTCCTCATGGAAACAACGAGAAATCTTGGCTATAAGAAAGTGGGTTAGATCTGCCACAGAATTCTGTCCTAGGAAACATAGCTCCTGTCAATACAGTTCATCATATGCTCTAAGGGACACTGGCTCTAATCACCACCTACATGCATAGTTGTTAATTTGCTAATACTTGCATAAGAGTCTCCATATAAAACTGACTCAGACTGTGTCTTCCCTGTTACTAATTTGTACAGCATTTATTTTCAGCACAGCCAATTTGAGAGCTACAGTCCCCTGCTGATATTTGAATTATATACTAGGAGGTATACATTTTGAATTTGAATATGCTCACCAGTGTTGGTTTGTTCATGTTTCTCTTGCTCTGCCCAAGTGGAAATTTACATACAAGTAGCAGGGGTACCAGCAGGGAGGTGGAGCTGGGGAATGGAAAGCTTGTAAGAGGTAAAGGCTTCATGGACAGGCCCTCTGCCTCACATCACTGACTCCACACTGGGGGTTAATTTCAAACAAGCTCAAGGTCTAGACTCAATCTCATGGTGCACCAATCACATGGGACCCCATTACACACACTTGATACTGTGATGCCATCAGGATAAACTAAAAAATTTAACACTGGGAAATCTTAAAGAATGAAAGAATGCCCAGAGGTACATTTGAAGTTTGTGAAATATGGATGTACAACAAAAAGTCCTATGCACCGTGCCTTGGTGATGGTAGAAGGTTTATGAACTGGCTTGTATAAACAGAATGTTTTTACAGTGGCACCTGGTGGAGGGTACATTGGACAGAGCACTGGGCTAGAGGCAAATACCTGGGCTTGTCTGATCCTAGGCAAGTTTCTTAAGTTCTCTGAGACTCAGTATCTGACTCCACGAAATGAAATGATAATTTTCATTATTCCTTTATTTATGAGGTTATTGCACAAGTTATTATAAATTTATTGCACAAGTTAAGAATAATAGTGTTTATAACCCAGCAATCCCATTACTGGGTATATACCCAAAGGATTATAAATCATTCTACGATAAAGACACATGCACACGTAGGCTTATTGCGACACTATTCACAATAGCAAAGACTTGGAACCAACCCAAATATCCATCAATGATAGACTGGATTAAGAAAATGTGGCACTTGGCCGGGCACGGTGGCTCAAACCTGTAATCCAGCACTTTGGGAGGCCGGGACGAGCGGATCACGAAGGTCAGGAGATCCAGGACCATCCTGGTCTACACGGTTGAAAACCCATCTCTACTAAAAAATAAAAAAAAACTTAGCCGGCGAGTGGCGGGCGCCTGTAGTTCCCAGCTACTCGGGAGGCTGAGCAGGGAGAATGCGTAAACCCGGGGCGGAGCTTGCAGTGAGCCTGAGATCCGGCCACTTGCAGGTCCAGCTGGGCACAGAGCGAGCTCTCGTTCTCAAAAAAAAAAAAAAGAAAAATGTGGCCATATGCCCATGGAATACTATGCAGCCATAAAAAATAATGAGTTCATGTCTTTTGCAGGAGACATGGATGAAGCTGGAAACGTCGTTTCTCAGCAAACCATACAAGATGCAGAAAACCAAACACCGCATGTTCTCACTCTAAGTGGGAATTGAACAAGAGAGATCACACATGGGACACGGGGGAGGGACATCACATACTGGGGCCTGTCGGGGGTGGGACTAGGGAAGGGATAACATTCGGAGAAAATACCTAATGCAGCTGACGGGTTGATGGGTGCAGAGGACCCCAGGGGCACGTTATAACTATGTAACAAAACTGCACATTCTGCACATTGTAAACCCAGAATTTAAAGTTAAAAAAAAAAAAGAATAATAGTGTTTATAAAAACACATTGGAAATGATAAAGATCCATCCAAATATCATCTTTTTTTTTTTTTTTTTTTTTTTTTTTTTTTTTTGAGACGGAGTCTAGCTCTGTCGGCCACAGGCTGGAGTGAGCAGTGGTCAGATCTCAGCTCCACTTGCAAGCCTCCGCCTCCGGGTTTACGCCATTCTCCTGCCCAGGCCTCCGTAGCTGGGACTTACAGCCCCCCACCTCGCCGGCTAGTTTTTTGTATTTTTTTTTTTAGTAGAGACGGGGTTTCACCGGTGTTAGCCAGGATGGTCTCGATCTCCTACTGTGATCCGCCCCGTCTCGGCCTACCAAAGGTTGCTGGGTTACAGGCTTGAGCCACCGCGCCCGGCCCAAATATCATCTTTACATCATAATAAAAACAGTTATAGAAGACCTTTTACATTCTATAGCTAGTCAGTGGTTAAAGTTACAATCAGAAAGCAACAATCAATATTAGTATTACATATCATTTACTAATATTAATTATGTTATAGTTTTATTGAGATTTACTTCTCCTAATGACTCCCTGAATCTCTGCCCATTCAGTAGTTACTGCAGTCATTTTTCATCCAATCCACACATTGGAATGCTTGCTATGGACCACTTATGTACGGTTCCAGGCAGTTGTGATAACGTAAAAGGTGAACAGGCAGAGACTTTTGCCCTCATTGGTCCTACATCCTAGCAAGGGGTTGAAGATGGGGGGAAGATGATAAATACAGTAAATAAGAAAATTGTATAACATATTAAATGGTGAAAGCTGTTACAGAGAAAAGAAAAAGTAGAACGGGGTAAGGTGAATTGGGAGGGCCAGGATTGGGGGCAATTTTAAACAGGGTGGCGAGATTTGGTTTTATTGAGAGTGTGAGCAAACAACTTAAGACAGTAAGGGAATTTGCCATTCTTTTATTGGGGGAAAAGCACTCCAGGCAGAAGGACTAGAGAGGTTAGAGAACGTGGGGTCATATAAAGACTTGTAGGTGGTTTTAAGAACATGGGCTTTTACTCTGAGGGACATGGGCGGTTGTTGGAAGGTTTTGAGCACAGGAGTGACATGATCTCTCTTATGTTTAATAGTACCACTCTGACTACTCTCTTGAGAATTGGTCTTGGGGAGACAAGGGAGCAGAAATAGGAGTTAAGGAGCAACTGCAGGAATCTAGGAGCAAGAGGATGGTGATTCATTCCACACTGTAGATGGGGGTACAGTCAGAGTCGAGCTATGCGGCTACTCAGATGACATGCTAGTAATGATTGTGTCTTCTATTTAGGGCTTGAGTATAGCTGTGATTAACCACTTGTAAAGACATATAAAGGTATGTACTAAGATTGTAAGATATTTCTACCGGCAATATTGTGAATAGGCCTTTTGTTAGAAAATGGAAGAATGTTTCTCTAATTTATCATTTCAGATTTGAAAGATGAAAATAAAAAACTCTGTGATAGGGATTTTAAAACCAAGTCCTTTTTCTAAACCCCATGATCTCCTTTAAGAATAAAATGAATTTTCAAAATTTATGATAGAATATGAACTTAATGCTATGTGACTCCCACCAGTAAGAAATTTGGGAGGTGTTTTTTTAGTGTTGAGTCTTGCTTCTGTGCCCTTTTACTCACAGATTTGGTTTAGAAGAATGATTCTGTTGCTTTCAGTACACTCATATTAGTATAAAAAATAATTATTTTAAAACGACTTTGCAAAGGAAAATCATAATTTTAAAGCCACACATCCTCCAACCAAATGGAAAAAGCTATAATTGTGAAGCTTCCTTTACCTATTTGAAATATATTATCTATGTTTTATAATATATTTCATAAAACATTAAACATAATTACATTAAATTAATCACATTAATTATATGTTTATATATGATTTATATAATATATGTGATTTATATATTTACATAAAATGTGATTCATCACATTAAATACATAACTTATGTATGTTTATAATATATAAACTAAATATACACTACATTTTATATTTTACCGTAAAATAACATGGACAAACACAATTACAGTACTTTCTGTAAATTTCACAAATAACCTAATTAAATTTGTGTTATATACATTTCTTCCTTAATTAAGCTTTTAAAAGTCTTGAGATTTTGAAGAGCTTAAATTTACCATCTTCAAACATTATACTAAGAAAAAAAATGAAATACTAAAAAAAAACCCACAAAAAAACAAGTCACAGATGCTTTAAGACCCAGGTCATTATTTTCCCTCTGTAAAGTAAAAGTTCAAGAAGGTGTTTGTTTCCATCTCAAAACAGAGTAATCTCCTTAGCTGAGGATCTTTATAATTTCTTAGGGAAAGATGTTAGCATTTGCTAAGATTGTTGACAGGGTTTTGTCAGTTAGGATAGATCTATGAAGGTAAGCTAGCAGGCTGGAGACTCAGAGAGGAGTCTGTGTTGCAGCTTGAGTCCGAGGGCAGTCTGCTGACACAATTCCCTCTTCCTCTGGGGAAATCAGTCTTTTTTCTCCTGAAATCTCTGAGTGAAAGTACTATATACTCTTCTGAATCCTAGTTAGTTTGCCTATTTTCTCCCCAGTTCAGTCACCTGCTTGACATCTTCAGACAAATCTTGTGCTGAGTATTGATGTCCCCTCAAAGTTCATATGTTAAAACTTAATCTCCAATGCAATCATATTAAGAGGTAGGGCTTCAGGAGGTAATTGGGTCATGAAGGTACAGCCCCCCTAAATGGGATTAGTGCCCTTATAAAAGAGGTCCAAGGCAGATTGTTAGCCACTTCCACCATATGAAGACACAAGAAGGCACCATCTATAAAAAAAGAGAGTAAGTCCTCAGAAGACCCTGAATCTGCTGGCACCTTGATCTTGGACTTCCTCACTTCCAGAAGTATAAGAAATAAATTTCTGTTTATAAACTACCCAGTCTAAGGGATATCGTTATAACAGCCCAAATGAACTAAGACATCTGGGTAATCATAAAGTTCACAGCTGCATCTGTCCTTGTGGCTGGATATATACATAGTATGCCAAAAACCTCTGCAGCTTCTCATTAGACTAATCAACTAATCTTAATTTATTTTGTAGTGCCAATAACAGACTCAGAAGTCTCCATTGGTTTTTGTCTTCCTCAGGGAAATAGATGCCATGGCAAAACAGATCTCTCTAGTTTCTTTGTCTTGTTTCATTTTGCTTTTGTGCTATTCACCAAATATTGCTGGCTCTCTGCCTCCCAAATCTATGGTAACATCATTTTACTTGCTTACTAAGAACTTAGGTTATGCCTATTTCCAACCATAAGGAAAAGTTTAAAGAATTCTTTTTGTTCCAGGTAGTAAGGTATATTAATGTTCTGTTGCTGTATAAATACTACCACACATTTGGAAGCTTAGACAAAACAAATTTATTACATCAAAGGTTAATTTTATGTCATACTTGGCTAGGTCATGGTACCTGGACAGCTGGTCGAACATCATTTTAGGTGTTTCTGTGGATGTATTTTCCAGATGAATTAACATTTAAGTCACTAGATTTTGAGTAAGATAGGTAACCCTCCATAATATGGGTGGGCCTTATCTAATCAGTTGATGGCCTTAGGAGGAAAAAGATTGATCTCCCTAGAGGAAGAGGGAATTCTGTCGGCAGACTGCCCTTGGACTCAAGCTGCAGCATAGGCTCTTCCCTGGGTCTCCAGCCTGCTAGCCAAGCTTGTAGATTTTGAATTTACCACCCTCTATAATCATGAGCCAGTTCCCTCAAATAATCAATTTCTTTCTCTCTCTGTCTACACACACACATATGCATGCGCACACACATACACACACACCCCCTATTGGTTTTGTTTCTCTGGGGAACTTTGACTAATGTAGGCCACATGACTTGTGTTAGCCAATGAAATGTGAACAGAAGTGATGTGTGTTGGTTCCAGGTAGAAACCTCAAGAGCCAGTGTATGACTTGTCACATTCACTTTTCCTACCTCAGAAAATGTAAAGGCAGAAAAATGTAGCCTGTAGAACAGAACCCCAGCAAAACTATGATGGACATAGAGTTTGGTGAGAATTCAACCTTCGTTTTTGTAAACCTCTATAATGTGAAGATTGTTGCTACAATATAACCTATATTTTCCTGATACAACTACTTCTAAATGTACTTTTTAAGGTCAGAATTTTCTTTTCCTCCTAGGTTTTACAATTGTACTTAATACCATTTTAAACCTTGGCATTCTAAGAATTTAAATTGGGCCCACGTAAACATCTGAACCACTTGCTTAATTGTCCAGTTGTCTCTGAAGAAAACTTGAACACAGGAATGTAGGGAGAATCAATAATCTAGGCTACACCAATGCTAATTCATTCTCACTTCCCAACCTCAAAAAAACACTTGATAGCTCTACACTTATAAATCTTAGCATGAACTCCCTTCCTTGGAATATTCTCATCATAAAGGATCTGATACTTGATAGCCTGGGGACTGTTCAGAAGATGTTTCAATCACAGTGATAAAGATAGGTACTGCTGTGTCAAATACATAATGTCTTTCCAACCATAAGGAAAAGTTTAAAGAATTCCTTTTTTCCAAATAATAGAGTATATTAATGTTCTGTTGCTGTGTAAATACTACCACATATTTGGAAGCTTAGACAAAACAAATCGATTACATCACAGGTTCTATGGATCAGGATTCTGGCACGTTTTCGTTGTGTAGTCTGCTCAGGATCTCACAAGGCTGAGAAATGAATATGTTGGCCATCTGTGTCCTCCTCCAGAGGCTGAAGTAGGGAAAGATACAATCCCAAGCTTTCTCACTTTGTTGGCACAATTAACTTCCTTGCAGTTGCATTACTGAGGTCCCTGTTGTTTGCTGGCTGTCAGCTAGAGACCACTCTTAGATCCTGGACACTCTCAGGTCCTTGCCCTGGAGACTCCTTTGGAGTTCTCATACTTCTCATTTCTTTCTAGTCCACTATGAAGGAATCTTATACAATTGAAGGTAATCACAAAGTGATTTTCCCTTCGCCATTTTCCATACAACATAAGTTAGTCAAGAGAGTGACTATTCCATCATATCCACAGGTTCCATCGGCAATCAAAGGCAAAGAATTGTACCAGGAGTGGATACCAGAGAATGAGTATTTTGAGGGTCAGCTTAGAATTCTGGCTACCACATGGAGTCATGGTTGTACAGAATAGATAGAGGAAGTTGAGGTAACAGATCACGTGACGTTTCTAATCTAGCTGTTGTGATCCTTTCGAATGAATGCTTAAGACCTTGATACCTGGACCTCCAGGGATATTCCATTTGGACACCCTTCCCACTCTGTTTCTTGCATCTCATTTCCAGAAACTCACTCTTGTAGCACTTTCCTTTTTATTCTTTTAATCCTTTTCTCTTCTTAGCAGTACCAGCTTAAGAGTTTCTATATAGAAAAAATGTGTAATTATTATGTGGTTGTAGACGAATGTTTCTAGGCATATGAGACAAGTAGGCTTGAATCTTCATTGTGAAATTTTTGTCTTATTTAAACATTTGGAAAACCTCATATATGCATTTCAGAAAAGGATCAGCTGATGAATATTTCAGGGAAGAAGTCAAGGAATTAACAAGATCATATTTGCATTGAGAATTTCTCTGGGCCCAGTGAAGAACGGACTAGGGTGGGAGTGTGTGTAAGAAGGCAGATAGTGTTATTGGGTTAAGGGAGATTACTCACAAACTATTGCAATTGACCAGGGGTCAGCAAACATTTTCTATAAAGATTCGATGGTAAATATTTTAAGCTTTGTGGTCCAGATGGTCTTTGTCACAACTATTCAATTCTGATGTTATATTGTGAAAGTTGCCATGGATGGTATGTAAATAAATGGGTGTGGCTCTGTTTCAGTACAACTTTGTTTACAAAATCAGGCAGCAGGCTAAATTTGGATCACTGTTTGTAGTTAGGCAACCCCTATGATAGACCATTACTGTACTAAAGCAATGATAGTGGGGTTGGATAGGAGATAAAATTGATTGGCTTAATTATACATGTTTTGACTTACATTGTACCAGGTGCTCTGCTAGACACAGGGAATATGTGGTGAGTAAAAGAGACAAAAATTTTTGCCCAAACGGAGTTTTCATTCTAGGAAAATTTAAAATACAAAATTTATCTATTAAATGGGAAAAGGAGACAAATACTTTGGGATGGGAAGGTGAATAGAAAATATGTATTTTCACAAAAATTCTTTGTGGGCAAGTGCTGGTCAAGGATTGTGAATAAAATATGAGATTAATTAGAGAGCACTTCCTGAATTACACATTGACTCATTTTTTTTTTTTTGGTCTATAAACATGTTACAATGTGTTTTCTGTGCAATGTAATGTGTATCAAATAATCAGCATATATAAGCACACATAATATTTCTATGTGAGTAGTCTGGAGCCCCAGCCAGAGACATAATTTTGTACAGGATGAATAATGTGACCGTACAGTGACTTGTACCAGAGTTACATATCAAAGGATAATGAAACGATGCTCCCATCATAGATATTAAACATGAAACCGTTCCTCTGGGTCAAGTTGCAATTTTCACAGAAAAGCTGAATGATTTTTTTGTCCTTTTATGGAAAATATGAGGAGAATTTCAGTTTATTAGGAACATTTGATTCCCTCTTTCTTGTTGACCTTTGCCAGCCGTTTGTGTTTGTCTGGCTGCACATTCAGGCAGCCAGGAGAGGCTTCTCCCAGCAAGTGATGCAAAGGAAGTTTGTTTCCAACAAGGACATGTGTGGGGTCTGAGTATGACAAAAAATGATGATGTGAAATGATGGCAAGCTATGATGGAACAGTGAATTGGGAGTTGGTTTGGCCACCATTTTCATCTCCTAAACTACATTTAGAAAGCAATCACAGGCTTAATGATTGTTTCTTCTGTAAGTATGTAGTTAGTTATATTTACAACATCTAACCAATGGCACTGTAACCAGCATCTGCTCTAATGACAAATGCCTTTAAAATTGTTAGTGTCAGAGAGTAAAAGGACGTTTATTTCTGGTTGTGGGAACTTTATTCTTCCTGTGTCTCCAGGGTGTATGCTCAAATCTATGCCTTTTACATACGATAGATGTTCAACCTAAGGAGAGTTCACATATTATTATTTTACTAATGATAATGTGCTATGTTCTATGCCTTAATGCAGACCTTGGGAAGAACCACTATAAATCAGTAAGAGTCTCCACAGCAGGATTGTATTCACTGATGCACTGACTTTTCATGAAAACCAACGAGACCACAATGTATGAGCTGATATTTTCAGAGTGTGGGGAAAGTCTAGAGAAAGATTTCTCTCACTCACTAATTTTTAGGCTCCAATATTTTAACTAGATATTACCAGTCTTGCATCCTTATTTGGAATTAGGTATGAGAGCTTCAAGCTTTGTTGTTGGGAGGGAAGGAATGTCTATGAAGGCAAAACAGAAAAAGTATCACCAAGGGGGAGGGCTCGAAGTGGAGAACTAAGAAAAGCAGACAACATCTGCTGCTCTAGTTGTTAACTGCTGGTCGGTATCCAGTGTCTATTCGGTCCTCCATCCTAGCAGAAATCCAATTTACTGACGTTTCCACACTTCCTCCATATGACTCAGAGAATTTTGGTTTTGGATTCTGATTCATCTATAGGTTTTTGAAATTGCCACTGATTATAAGACTTACCTGAGAAGCTTGCTGAATACATAGGTGAACAGATTTTTATTCTGAAATTCTAATCCACAAACTAGGTCCAAGTTTGGGTCTCAGAAATCTGTGTTTCTACCAAATACTGCAAATCTCTCCTTTCATTAGGGAAGTTGTAATAAATACTGATGTAGGCTCATTGATGCGTGGCAAACCATAGCAGCTTGCATCAGTCCAGGAGTGGGCTAGTAACTTAAATTTGTCCAAGCTGACTGATGGCAAAGTCTTATAGTTCAGGGTTTTTGAGAGAGGATTTTCTTCCTACTGTTTTTCCTGAAAGAAGACACGTTTACAGCCCCAGTTATTGGTGTCAGCCATGTTGTGAAAGTGAGGAGAATTAACTTTAGGATGAAGAAAGTGTGTGTTTGTGAGAGCAGAAAAAGAAAATGAACCAGAAATCTTAATACCAGAATGAGCCATCAATCAACTAACTCCAAATCCTGTACTGCCCCTGGACTTTTATTATGTGACAAGTGGTTTTCTTATTTGTTAAGCAAGTATTTCCTCTTCTTTGCTGTTAGAAGCTTTCTAATTTCACCTAAGTGTGATTTTTTTCCAAAGATTTTTTTTTTACTTTAGAAAAAAAACCTAGGAAAAGTATTTTCCAATTTTCTGCTATTATAAAGTAGAATTATGCTAAGCTATTAGTCTACCTCATTTCTCTCTGATAATACATTGGAATCCGGGAAAGAACAATCAATTTTTTGCAATTATGTGATGGATGCCACTTCAGGATCAATATCTTCAACTCTTATGTCTTTGGTATTAATGACTATGAAATAATAAATTATGGGTTAATAAATATATAGAAGTATGCATATTTGAAAGTAAATTCAGTAAACAAAACTGGCTAAACGCTAAGGTATTCAACATTTCTAGTCTATAGTTGTAAAGATGAGAATGAATTTTCCCATGGAAAAATGAAATGAAATATTGTATTAAAATATTCCCACATATGTATGATGCTCATTTTAGCTGTGGGAGAGGCTTCAGGACAAAGCCTCTGTTGGCTCTGGGTGGGATGGGTGTCACATTTCCTGCAGATATCCAGTTGAATTTGGGTGCTTACGTACTACTGCTAGGCCGAGCTTGTTGTGTCCTTCCTTTTAAATGCTGTTTTGTATCCAGAAGGTTACACATAAGACTGGTAAGTTTCTCCAGAAGTAAAAAGGGACAGGAAACTCAACCTCCCTCCCCATAAGTTTTATATATAAATATACATTTGCTGGATGAGAGTAGCAGCTGACTGTTTACATATTGCAAGAAAGACAATAGAGTTTCTAAATAAGGAGTCTGAAGCTATGTGAAGATTTGGAGGCAAAACCTAAGGTTTGGAAAGGAACTGTGGTTCCCTATTCCATGTAAAACTGGCACCAGGACTAAATTTAGTCAGTCTGACTGCAAGAATACACCTTAGGGGCAATGTGTGCAGAAGCATGCACAAGTGTGTGTGCATGTGTGTCTTCATGCTTTTGCATCCATAGGTAACCTATAACACTTTGGGGCCTGTGCAGCTTGGTGAAGAATACTCTTTGAGCTTAGCAGGGGAAAGGCTCTACAGGTATCCTCAGTTGTCAGCTAGAGCTGAACTATTCTCCATGCAATTATCATTGAGGCAACTGTTTTAGAGCCCAGCCTCAGGGAGTTTAAATTTCTACTCTACCAATGAGTACTAAGGGTGACCAGAAATGATTTATAGGTTTGGAGTCTCAGAAACAGTTACAAATTGAAACTGTAAGAACATATTAGAATTTCTGCTAGTCAGGATGACAGAAACATAAGATTTCGAAGGACTAATGTAAATCTCATATTGTTATTATAAGCTGATAAAACCCAGGACATGCTAATTATGCTTACAGGACAAGGTGGCATATATTAACTGCCCTGCCTAGAACTTTCCCCCAACTCAGTCCTTAAAACTTACCCCAGGAGCTAATAGAATGTTAGATACAGACTGGCAAGCAAAGATTCACTTACCAGAGTTAGAGAGTGCTTCGTAGGGTTTCAGGTATGAGGAAAATAGGATTGACAGGTGAGCTAAACAAGCAGAAGTAGTACTTCCCTCCCTGATCCCTGAACTAGAGAAAAGAGAAAGTTGTTAAAAACAAACTGGTACAAGAAGCATGTGAACCAGGCGTCCTTGCATGACATCTTCCCTAACACCACAAATAGTATTGGAATAGAGAGGAACACAAAAAAATTTCCCCTGTAATTCGGGGAATTTCAATGCAACTTTGACGTTTTTGAGGGTGGCTTTTGTGCACAGCAAATATAACTTGGAGGCTTCTTTCTATTTTAAAATTATTACTTATTTCATTGATATTTCAAATTAAGTCCTAGTTCTTCCTTAAACTTTGAAGTTCAAATTAAAATCTTATTTATTTATATGTTATTAATATCTCAAATTCTAACATCACTCTTAAGAGAGATTTTACAATTTGTTTAAATTCTTTTTTTTTTTTTTTTTTTTTTTTTTTTGAGACTGCGTCTCACTCTGTTGCCCAAGCTGGAGTTCAGTGGTACGATCTCGGCTCACTACAACCTTGGCCTTCTGGGTTCAAGTGATTCTCGTAGCTCAGCAACCTGAGTAGCTGGGATTATAGGTGTGCACCAGCACACCAGGCTAATTTTTGTACTTTTGGTAGAAAGGGGGTTTTGCCATATTGGCCAGACTGGTCTTGAACTCCTGGCCTCAAGCGATCTGCCTGCCTTGGCCTCCCAAAGCCCTGGGATTACAGGAGTGAGCCACCACGCTGGGCTATAAATTCTCTTAAGCATTGTAAACAGCATTTACAAATTTAGCATATTTAATTTTCTCTTTAAGTAGTTTGTCCAACAAGGAAATTTTCTCAAAGTACCAAAATACATCTGGTAAATCTAATGAATTAAACTTAGTAATTAATTATAATAATATTTAAATCTCTTAAACATTCTAAACAGTTTTCACATGTGGTTGAACATTCTTATCCTTTTCAACTTAAAACTGTAAGTCTAAATCAATAATTCAGATATTTAAATTGAAACATAAGGCTGATCTTTTAGATGTTCTAATATTCTAAATTATCTTAAATATTAAGAGCAATTAAAACAAAAATATATAAAGATTATTCCAAAAGCTAACATAAAATATCTCTATTATCAGTGTTATTTTCATTTCTATTTCTAGTTTTTAATTTCTCAAAATGTGGTCTCATAACTTGCAGTATCAACATCACGTGGGAAATTGTTAGAAATGTAAATTCTCAGGCCCTACCCCAGGCCTCCAGAAACAGAAACTCAGGATGGAGCCCAGCAATTTGTATTTTAATAAGATCTACAGATGATTCTGATGATGCTTAAGTCTAATAACTATTGCATGTTTAATTCTAAAGCACGTCAAGGGTAAGGCATTAGTGACATAAAAATAAATGATCCTACACATTTGAGGTTGCCTTCTCAAATAGCTTTGGGGTTAAATGCTCAACTGGTTGAAGTTGCATATTAATATGAGATTTTTGGCCAGGCAGGAAATTTGGGGCATTAGACATCTCAGGTGATCTTTCTTGTGATAATACTTAGAGACCTCATGTAAAATAGTCTATGATTCCCAAACATAGTTACTGTATAGCTCACATCTGCTAGACTCAAATCATATGCAATTTATTAACCAAATCTAAGTCTGCAGCTCTCACCTGAGCAGCATCACTACTTGATTAGATTTAGATAACTTGTTTCTTGCCTGATCCTAGTCTGATTTTTTTTTATGTACTTTCTTCCCTGGCAGAGCTACAATTTTTAGAGGTTCGTAAGTGCTGTCAACTTTAATTTTTATATAATATCCACTTTGATTCTGTCTATCTCTAAAGTTGTGTCTTTCTGGACTCAGCATAAAAATCATGCTAATAGGAGGAAGATTCAACATTATGGGGGGTAGGGTAGGCTTGTGTGCCACTTTTATCTAAAATTTAAAGTGGGGTCTTGCTGTGGTTACTCATACCACAAGAACGGAAGGGTCACTAGCAGTAGAGCTGGTGTCATAGCATTCAAACACATGATTTACAGTAAAAAATAATAAGAATGGTAACCCCCAGAGTAGTGCAACAAAGCAGCTCTACATCTGAGTGGGAGTGGATAGGAGATTTCAAATTTCCCTTCGCTCTTAATGAGCCCCCAGTGGGTGTTAGAATTAGCTGAGAGAGCAACTATAGAATATAGGTTACCAGAAGAAGGTGACAATGTTACAGAAGCAGAGGGGTAGACCGTGAGCTGTGGGATTAGAAAGAGACTATGGCTCGTCTCAGGGTTCTAGGCCAGGGAGCTGATTTCTGGTTGCCAATAGAGGAAGAGTGGAGGGGTTGCTTTCATACTGAGTAACACCTGTGCAGAAGAGCTGACAAGATGAGATACATCTGGAGAAAATGACCAGCGTATGCTCAAGCTACACCACCACCAAATTGTGGGAAATAAAACAAGAAAAAATAAGCAAAACCCACGAAGAAGTATAGAAGGAAGAAAGAGAGTAAGGGAAGGAAGAAGGAATGAAAGAGAAAATAAATAGCAAAAATAGTTCTATAACCTTCAACAAAGACTTTCTTACTTTGGCAATCAAAAGGGACCCTGCCTCACTGGCTTGCTCCCACCACTAACACTGAGATCATTCTACACGATTGTGCCTTGCCCAGCCAATTTACTCACAGAGCCCAGAGGCCACAATTGGTGTTTTTTCGTTTGTTTGTTTTGTTTTTTAACTAAGGATGTCCCTTTTGCAAAAACGGTGAAGACAAATGCTTGGGAAACTCATACTGATTAGCTAAACTAATTAGCCTACTGTGATGGTTAATATTGAGTGTTAACTTAATTGGGTTGAAGGATGCAAAGTACTGTTCCTGCGTGTGTCTGTGAGGGTGTTGCTAAAGGAGCTTAATATTTGAGTCAGCGGACTCGGAGGCAGATGCACCCTTAACCTGGGTGGGCACCATCCCCTTGGCTGCCAGTGCAGCTAGAAACAGCAGGCAGAAGAAGGTGGAGTGAGCAGACTTGCTGAGTCTTCTGGCCTCCATCTTTCTCCCATGCTGGGTGTTTCCTGCCCTCAAACATCAGACTCCAAGTTCTTTGGCTTTTGGGCTCTTGGACTTACACTAGTGGTTTACCAGGGGCTCTTAGGCTTTCGGCCACAGACTGAAGGCTGCTTTGTCCATTGCCTGCTTGCCTACTTTTGAGGTGTTGGGACTCGGACTGAACCACTGCTGGCTTCCTCGCTTCTCAGCTTTCAGACAGCCTATCATGGGACGTCACTTTGTGATCATGTGAGTCAATTTTCCTTAATAAACTCCCTTTCCTACATACATATATCCTAGTAGTTCTGTCCCTCTAGAGAACCCTGACTAATACAGATTTTGGTACCCCATATCATAAAATATCTGGAAAAAAACTAACAGCCTGAAAGAGAAAGACTGTAATAAAGCCACGAAAAGTGGCTATCTAAAAAAAGATAATTTTCAAAAATCAGTAAATTCAGAGAAATTTGAGAAGACACTGTGTTCATAGTCCCAAGAATCAATGCCATGAAAATTAGGTAATCAGAGGGCAAGAAGAATACAGAAAGCTACTGTGTTGCCCAGACTTATCTAGAACTCCTGGACTTAAGCGATCCTCCTGCCTCTGCTTCCCAAAATCCTGACATTACAGGCATGAGTTACCGCACCTAGCTGGAAATGCTTTTGAACCTAGAATTCTATACCATGTAATATTCAAAGTAAGAGTACAAGAGAGAGCTTTCAACAAGCAATGAGCTTTGAAAAATTTTGTTTTCCAAGCCCAAATCACTCAGTTAATCATTTACAAACAATCAACAGACACTCATCAGAGAAGGGAGGAAAGAGAAAAACAGGAAACAAAATATGTAAAGCCTGTAGTTCAATAACTAGATTAACTCATTTTGGTGTGAAGGTAATTCTCTTCTTAAAATGTTTTCTAAAGATGTAGAGATATAATGTAAAAAATGTAATAATAATCTCAATTAAAATTCTAGACAGTTTGAATAAGAAGAGTGAAGCAGGGAAATAGAGATAAAAATAAGCTATATATCATGTATTGATTATATAGTGTTAGCTCTAGACATACTTTGAATTCTAGAATTTGAAAAATATTTATACACACATATATGTGTGTGTGTGTATATATATATATATATAGAGAGAGAGAGAGAGAGAGAGAAGAAGAGAGGAGAGGAGAGGAGAGAGGAGAGTCGGCCAGGCTGGAGTATAATGGCATGATCACTGCAAACTCTGTCTGCTGGTCTCAAACCGTCCTCTCACCTCCCTGAGTAGTTGGGACTGCAGGCACTCACCACCAGGCCCGACTAATTTTTGTAGAGATGAAGTTTTGCTATGTTGCTCAGGCTGGTCTCAGACTCCTGAGCTCAAGCCATTTGCCCACTTCAGCCTCCCGAAGTGCTGGAATTACAAGTGTGAGCCACTGCGCATCGCCTATACATATGTTTTTTTTTTTTTTTTTTTCTAAACTGAAGAGTGATACATTCAAACAGTAATATAGTAAATTCATTCATTAATTCATCAAGTACTTATTGAATACCTGTTCCATGCCAGGCACTGGATTCAGTATAGGGGATCCAACAGGGAGATGTGTCCCTACCCATGAGGAGTTTAGAATACATTTCAGTGAATTAGGAATCTGACATGGGAAGCTCAGGGTACTGTGGGACCACACAGGAATGTGCCTGACCCAGGCTTGATGAGAGGTAGGAGAGGCAACTAATTTCTTTAGGAAATGACTCAGATAAAATCGGGGGTAGGTGGTGGGGAAAGATGTGAGAATGTATGCATGACACTGAGAGAGACCACGTACTTTGAAAGAACTAAAACACTTCAGTTGGGTTGGAGTATAAAGTTCACTGGTGTAGTAGCGCGAGATGAAGCTGGAGGGACAAACAGGTACTAGATCATGCTGGGCCGTCTGACTGATGTTGGAGCAATGGTAATAGCCCTTGAAAGCTGCTTATGAAGGAAGGAAGGGTGGTGTGATAGGTTTGCATATTGGAAAACTAACTCAGGTTCTGCATAAGCATGGTAGAAATACTTTTGCCTCTCCAAAACCAAGAATATATCCAATTGTGATGGTTAATACTGAGTGTCAACTTGATTGGATTGAAAGATGCAAAGTATTGATTCTTGGTGTGTCTGTGAGGGTGTTGCCAAAGGAGATTAACATTTGAGTCAGTGGGCTAGGGAAGGCAGACCCACCCTTAATCTGGTGGGCACAATCTAATCAGCTGCCAGCAAATATAAAACGTGAAAAGGTGAGGCTGGCCTAGCCTCCCAGCCTGCATCTTGTCTCCCGTGCTGGATGGTTTCTGCCCTATAACATCCATCAGTCTCCAAGTTCTTCAATTTTGAGACTCAGATTGGCTCTTCTTGCTCCTCAAACTTGCAGACAGCCTATTGTGAGACCTATATCTATCTATATTTATCCTATTAGTTCTTTCCCTCTAGGGAACCCTGTTTAATACAACCATGTAGCTTGGGTTTTGCATAAAGAAAGTTTGGGTTTTGTAATTTGGGGTTCAAATCTCACCTCCATCACTTACTAGCTGTGTGATTCGAATATGTCACTTAGCCTCTTTGAGGCTCAGTTTCTGTCTTGTTAAAAGAAAAACGTGAAAATACTTTTATCTTCTCTTCAGGGCCTTTGTGGCATTACAAGTGAGAGTTTAATATGCTGACTGTATGTGGACTGTTTTGTTTCAAGAAGCAGCAGCTCATCTCAAAATAGATGAAGTCAAAGAGAAGGAATTGTAAGAGTGCACTGGCATGTCTCTCAGAAGCCAGTGGCAAGACTGAAGCTTGGTCTCAGGAACAACTGAATCAGGAATTTGAAAACTGTCAAGATCCTGCTTCACTCCTCTACACATTGACTTTCTTCTCATTCCCTAAGGGCTGAGTGTTTGTTTTTTGGCCATCCAAAACCTTGGGGCTGTCATTTCTTTTGTTCAAAGAACACCCAGACTGAGTTGTAATTTCTTAGTTTCATTTCTGAATTTCTAGGGAGAGATTCTCCTTTGCTCTCTGGTATTTGTTCTGCACCCAATTAACTGTGGCAGTGGGTGAGTGTTTGCACTCAGATGGGTTGGAGATATTTCTCAGGAGAGCAATACTTTCTTAAAAGGAGACATAACAGTCAGGGCCTAAGCAGAAATCACACGGCCCACACAAATTAGGATAATTTAAGAATGGTTCTATAAAAAATGACTAATTATTAAAATGTAGGTAAATTATAGGAAAACCATGAAGAATTACACAGACCTAGGGCTAGCAGCAACTATAGACTGTTAATGATGAGGCGAGGGAGAATTTACCAGCGCCCAAAAGGGGAGAGAGTTGGAAAGATCAGGCTATCTTTAGAGGAATAGTGACCTTCTGTTTAAGGACACAGGCAGCCCAAGGGAGGGAACTGGGAAATATACATCCTGACCCCATACCTTCCCTCCCATATCCTATCTGACCTCTCCATTGGCCAAAACTCACCAAAGGCACAGGATTGTATCGATACTGTCTATACAGGTCAGCTTCCTTGGGCATACTGCAGAGTGGAGATGATGGAGAGTGCACTGGGGTACAAGCAAAGGTAAGTGGACACTTACTACTGGATCTGTCCCACAGCTCCCTGAGCCAAACACCCTTGCTTTGCACCCCAGTGCACCCATACAGCTGTCCATCATGGAGAAGCTGTATGTCTGTCCTTAAGCGGCATACAGCTACATCCATATCCATATCCATATTTCCTATTTAACATTGACTAATTTCATCCATTGATTTCTAGACAATAAATTCCTTTTTTGTTGTTGTTTTTAGGAATGAGTGATGTAAGTTTCAGTTATATAACTGCCATGGTTTTATTGAGTCCATAGAGTCCATGTAAAATAGATCCTAATTCTTTCAGATCCCTACTGTTCAAAATATCAATAGATAGACTTGTTGAAAAATTGGGTAGGCAAGATTTGTCTTTAAAGACAAGTACATTAAGACAAACATTTGTAGAAACAGGTCATTTTCCTGGGCAATTTTATTATATTTGGCTAACATAACTTACGTAAGTGCTTAGTATTTTATTCAGAGTTTCAGTACAGATATTTTTTAGAATTCCAATCTCTCATAATTTAGCATCTAAGCATTACCTACAATTGATTCAGAATGTATAAAAGTATAAACTTTATTATATGTGTGGAAAATATCTGTACATTCTATGACTATTCTAAAAGTAAGGAATTTGTAAGAGAGAATGGAAGACAAAATGCCAGAAAATTTTAAAGTGTTTTATCTTTTGGAATAAGCTTTACGAGAAATTTTAAACAACCCTATTTCTTTGTTTTATTTAAAAATGATGGCCGGGCACAGTGGCTCACACCTGTAATCCCAGTACTTTGGGAGGCTGAGGCAGGCAGATCACGATGTCAGGAGTTCAAGACCAGCCTGACCAACATGGTGAAACCCCGTCTCTACTAAAAAATAAAAAAAACTATCTGGAAGTGGTGGCATGCTTTTGTAATCCCAGCTATTCAGGAGGCTGAGGCAGAAGAATTGCTTGAAGCTGGGAGGTGGAGGTTGCGGTGAGCCAAGATCATGCCATTGTACTCCAGCCTGCGTGACAGAGCGAGACTCTGTCACAAAAAGAAAAAAAAAGTTACAGTGTCCTTTTAAATTAGATTTGATGAAATGGTGAGCATCTGTGTTAGAAACACAGGATAAAAAGCTTTTTTTTTTTGGTAATTGATTTATACAGCTGCCACAAAACTGAAAGGTGAAGTTATGACAAGAACCACTAAATGAAATGCATGCAAGTCATTCAAAATGAAAACTATCATTAGCTAATGGTCCTAGGACCTGGTTTGTATACAAAGGAATGGAAACATCTATGCAAAGGTACTAAAATGAGACTTTAACAATTAAGAGATTAAAATCTTACGATCTAATCACTAGATTTTACAGCTTAAAAAAATACTCTTGTCAGTTTTTCCACTTTACCCTAGGAGTCCTTCTTAACTCTGAAAATATACTCCTATTCTCAAGCTTTGACTCTGTTTGTACCATTGAAAGGTTACAATGTGGTGTTTTCCTCAGACCAACTCTTTATATTTACAAATAAAAGTATATTTTAAAAATGTTTCAGACCAATCAGGGAGCAGAACTCTGGCAAGAAGAGTGTTCTTCTTGGGAACAAGGAGGGAGTTTTAAGGGCATCAGCTACTATAATTGCTTTGCTCTCCCAGGTAGTAGGAATTACAGAATTTTATAAAAATCACTGACATGGTATTACTTATTACTTAGTCTTGGTTTCTTAATATGTCAGTTTGGCCTTCCCATAAGTGTAGCTACATATTAAACAATAAAAAAGACTGTAAGATCCAGAAGACATCAGAAAGACTGCTGGCTTTTTAATATCTTCCAGGTACTACAAAAGCCACACATAGTCTTGTATATTGACATGGGCCCTGCAAGGCCAGGGCAGAAGTGTATGACTCCACCATTTAAAGGATGCCAATTGGTGGAGCCACGGTAGCTGGATTTGGGAGGCTGACTAGTTCACAACCTCTGATAAACTGTCATCCAAGCCTGAACCAGGATCACCTAGGAGAGCCAGGGGTAAATGCATTTTAGGTGGCCTAACTCCTTGTGTTGCAACAAAGAAAGCAATTATGAAAATGGTTTGCGTTCATTGGAATGAAACCTTGATTCTGAGGGTTATTCACAAACTATTGTGTTAAACCTTACTTGATACCATTTAAGTCTATATAAAAGTATGAGTACATGGTCAGTTTTATCACATAAATCAAATATGATGCATTTATAAAATTAAAACCGAATTTTCAAATTTTTGAAAAACACACAATGATATCAATGTTCACCATATGAAATTGAATTACAAAAGCAAGAAGCGAAATAATATAGAGTCTAAGATCTGTTTTGCTAAAATGTACTTTAAAATTTACTGTAAACTAAATCCACAAAAATAGAAACCTTTCTGTACTGCTGTTTCTGCGGTGAGAATAGGGAAAACTTTCTCTATTTTTCTTATATTTCTGTGTCTATTGTCATTGTAATCTATTTTTAAAATGGACAGAAATTATTTCTATAATCAGAAAAGTATTAAGTAAATGTTGTTTACAAGATGAAGTGAAAAGAAAAAAGTTCTGCCATAGCAGCAGACACAACCCATTTAAAAGTGTTTAATCATTCTAGGTAATTGTTTAAAGAACATTTCCTGTAAATAAACAAGCCTACCACTAAATCTACTGAAATTAGGCCCTGTATTAGAGTAAGTATATGAATGTTGTTAGTAATTACAGTGGCACAAAAGCAGCCCTCTGGTTTTGTGGTTTATGATTCATAATCATTTTTTTCTTCAATATTAAGAAATACCCTGAAAATTACTATTGTCTTAAGAAAAAGAAAATGTACTAGTGTTATCTTTGAAAAAGGCAATGTCCAAAGCCATGTGACTGCTTCTGTTTTATGAGAGAAACCCGTAGTGTCTCATAGGTCTCTTCCAGATACACTGGAATAACGCCAATGTAAGAATATTAACAAAGAGCAAGTGCTGAGCCAAATAATTTAATTATCATTTGTTGACTTCTTCCATCTAAACTACATGAATCTTTATCCCAATGACACAAAGGCATCATTTCACTAAAGTTGATGAATAACTGTTTACATATTTTCCTCCTAAATACTTAAATTTTGTCTTGTTCATTTGCGTGGTTTGTGTTGTTTTGGTTTGTTCTTGTTATTTAGTATGTTAAAGATGTTCAACTTTTGTCTATCAAAGTTGTGGAAAATATTTTCCTAGACTGCTGATTGCCATTCTGTTTGTGGTATTTTTGTAAAATACAGAAGCTAGTTTTTTAGAGGGTTATATCTATTGGTGTTTTTCTTTGTGAATTCTACTGACTGTATTAGTTGATTCAACAAATATTTACTACATACTGTGTGCCAGATACTCCTCTATGTGATGTGATACAACAGTGATCCAAAACACCAAGTACTCTTGCCCTCATGGAGCTTGCACTCTTACAGAAGGAGACAGACAATTAGCAATTAAAGTACATCCAACTTTTGTAGCACCTGAATCCTGAGTCAGTTAGGGGCTGTCTTTAAGAAAAAGAATACAGGACCTTGGAAAGGGACCATGGAAGTGAAGGGCTTCTGAGCATATCACAAGGAAATGAGTGCTATGGAGACAAATAAAGTGGAGGAGAAAGATAGGAAGTGCTAGGTCAGAAGTAGGGATCACACATTTTTCAGAGAAGCCACACTAAGAATGTCAAATTTGAACAAAGACCCAGAGGAGGGACAGAAGCACACAAAGAGGATATCTGGGAAAGAACATGGTAGAAGAAGAAAAGAGACAGTGCTACATCTCCACAGGGAGGGAATGCCTGT
Source organism: Rhinopithecus bieti (assembly GCF_001698545.2). Classification (NCBI taxonomy): domain Eukaryota; kingdom Metazoa; phylum Chordata; class Mammalia; order Primates; family Cercopithecidae; genus Rhinopithecus; species Rhinopithecus bieti. The sequence continues at coordinate 127,205 of NW_016806267.1, forward strand.
AATGTTCCAGGAAAGGAAAGGAGGTGGGTAGGGCTGAAACAAAGAAAGCCAGAGAAAAATAATAGAAGATGAGTCATAGAGGTACCAAATGAAATTATGGGAGACAGGGAGCAGATGGTGTAGGGCCTTGCAGGCCCAGTCAACTTTCTTGATTTTCTCTCTCCGAGAGTGAGAGGAAGTCACTAGAGGTGAAATGATTTAACTTATACTTTCACTTTGATTGATAGCTTAAGAATAAATCATAGGGAGAAAGAATGCAAATACGGAGATGGATAAGGAGGCTATTGCCATAATCCAGGCAAGAGATCATGGTGGCTTGAATGAGTCTGCCTGGGGGATGTGAGAAAATATGATTTGTTTTTTAATATGTCTTGAAGATGGAACCATTAGGATTTTCTGGTAAAATGGATATAGGTTGTAAAAAAGGAGAGTCTACGGGTTTTCTTCTAAGTAAATATGAAACTTTAAGTTTATTGAAATGAGAAATTCTTTTAGAGAATAAGCTTTTGGATACAAGACAAATGAGAAGTTCCACTTGGAGTATATTGAATTTGAGATGTCCATTGGATATATGAAGTAAGATTGTCACACATGCAGTTGGAGCTCAGTAGAAAAGTCCAGGATGAATATATACCAGGAGGGACCTTGTACAGATTTCTAACGTATCAACCTTATAATTGCTCTTTTCATTGTGGTAAAAATACATATAACATAAAATTACCATCTTAACCATTTTTAAGCATAAGATCCAGTGGTATTAAAAACACTCATAGTGTCCTGTGTACCTGCTCTTTACAGTCCTTATATGTACTAAATGTTTATGTGGACTGGTGAATGGCTTCTTTTATTATTTTTCTGTAACCTTCTTTTTTCCAACTAATGCTTTGGCTTTAAAATAAAAAATAAAAATTAAAATTAAAATATATTTCTTAACATTATGAATGTTAGAATGTACGTTAGAAATCTGTACTCAAGAATTAAAGCATTTTCATTTTTTAAACAAGTATGAAACTATTAAGAAATAACATATTTTGGCATAAAATGAGTCATACAGATCATGCTTCTGCTAGTAGTTTAAATTGAAAAACCATAGCAAATATTATCTCCATATATATGGAATTTTTATTTTATTTACTTCAAGCCTTTAATTTGAGACATGATGGAAAAATCTTGTAGGCACACGGGGAAAGGCATGATTACTGCTGAGTGAAAACGATCTAACTGGAAAGTTTTAATGCCTGTCAGCTAATGTCAAAGCTGAAATTCTGGAAGTATGACATGCTGCAAGGCTGAAAGGAATGGAAAATTAGTGTTCCTCTTCTTTTTCTTCAACAGAATCCACACCAACCTCCTCACAATCCTTTTCAATGGCAGCCATGTCCTCACAGCCCTCAGCAAATGCTTCTTCTCCCATCCCCTCACCCACTTCCCAGTGAACAAAGGAACAGTTGGCATAACTCAAGTCAAACTTGCGGCCTAGGCAAACCCAGGCCTCAGCAATGGCTATGATGTTGCTCAGCATGCACGCAGCTCTCTTTATGTTGGCCAGATTTCCAGCAGGTACCACAGTGGGAAGCTGGCAATTAATGCCAACTTTGAGGCCAGTGAAACACCAATCCTCAAACTGGATGTTGCATTTGGTCTTGTTAGTGGAACGGCAGTAAGTATTGACATATTTGGGAACCACATTACCACAGTGTAATAGGCAGTAAGCCATGTATTTACCATAGTGATTCACAATCTGGTTGCCTGGCTCAAAATAAGCACTGGTGACCTCTGCTATGCATGGTAGTCTTACCCAGCAGAGATGACAGGACATATGTGACCAAAGAGAAGAGGATGCAGGAAGAGGGTACCAGGTCAGTCTGGAATTCTGTCAGACTCCATGAAATCTGAGAGAAGCAGTGATGGAGGATAATCTGGCTAAGAAAGCAGTTAAGATTAGGGTAGTTTGGGTGCTCAATATTGGGGTTTCTACAACAGATGCCATAGATGGCCTCATTGTCTACCATGAAGGCACAATCAAAGTGCTGCAGGGTGGTGCTGGTGGTGGAATGGAGTGGTAGAGCTCAACCGCAGCTGTGGAAACCTGCAGGGCTGGGTAAATGGAGAATTTCAGTTTAGACTTTGTGGCATAATCAACAGAGAGAAGTGAACCCAGAACCAGTTTCTCCACCAAAGCTGTGGAAAACCAGGAAGCCCTGAAGACCTGTGCACTGGTGAACCAGCTTGCGACTTTGGTCCAAGACAAGACCAATGTCTTGCCAATGTCGTGATCTCCACAGGCATAGTTATTGGCAGCATCTTCCTTGTCTGTGATGAGCTGCTCAGGGTGGAAGAGCTGGTGGTAGGTGCCAGTGCAAAATTCATCGATGACTGTGGGCTCCAGGTTTATAAACACTGCTCTGGACACAAACTTGCCTGCCCACTGAAGAGGCGTAGAATCAATCATCTCCTTACCCAGTGGTCTTGTCATTTGGCATTGCGTTATTGAGCTGGATGCTGTGTTCCAGGTAGTAGAGCTCCCAGCAGGCATTGCCACTCTGGACACCAGCCTCACCAAGGTGGATGAAGATGCACTCACACTTAGTGGCTACAAGTTAGAAAAGCAAAAGTCAGAAGACACCGGGTCTCTGTTACCATCCCTGACATGTTAAGAGTCAAGTAGGTAACACATTGTATTTGGAAATTGTTTTAAAAAAAGGGCATAAATAACTCATGAAACACTTTAAGAAGAAATGATAATGGAAATTAGAAAATAGTTCTATATGAATGATAATGCAAATACTATAAATCAAAATGTGTAGGATTTGGCTAAAACCACAATTATAAGGCAAAAGCCTTAATTGTGTCTATTAGGAAAGAAGAAAACCAAAATCAGCACAACTTCCATTTTACACAGGTAGAAAAGAGTAATGAAGTCATCCAAAGAAAGTAGAAAGAAGGAAAAAAATAAAATGAGAATAGAAGATTTTAAATGGAAAGTAACCAATAGCTAACCCCATCAGGGGCTGGAGGGAAGCAAAAATGGAGACATTTTGTTCAAGGGGTACATCGTTTATTTACAAAAGATGAATAACTTCTAGAGAGCTGCTGTACAGTTGTACTTAAAAATACTGCATTGTACACTTAAAAATTTGTCATGAGAGTAAATCGTAGGCTAAGTGTTCTTATCACAATAAAAAAATATAGAAACAGAGTAAAAAGTGCTCAAAGTTAATTCTTTACAATAAACTAACACAATAGACAAATCACTAGCAGATTAATAAGAGAGAGAAACTTTAATGAAAACTGGACCACAAAATCACAAAATAACACTTTGCCAATTATTTTGAAAATATATTTTTTAGAAAATAATACACTTTATGGAATAGATTCAAGAATAAATAAAAGTCTGAGTAATCCTATTAAAATAAATGCAATTAAATTAGTAGTCAACAATTTAAGCGTTGGTGGAAAACACAACAAAAATGACAATAACAAAGCCAAACCAACAATGACTGAAACAGGCAAAAACATGTAATCTAAATATATTTACAAGATAATTTCAGTAAACAAGGGTTTGATAGTATCTATTTTATTCACACTGTTCTAAAGAAAAATGAAAAGTAAGACAGTTCCTCAACAATTTTATATTTTGGTAAACTATACTTTGATAAAATCTGTCAGGGATGTTAATGAAAGAAAATTTCAGACCATTGTCTTTTATAAAATGGATATAAAATAATAGCTTAAACATTACCAAATATAACAAAGAAAAACATGCACATTGAAATCATGACAAAGAATGATGAATGTTTTCTTAAGAATGCAAGCATAACAATGTTAAAACATGTATTAGTGTAATTTATCACAATAACAAATTAACAGTTTTTAAAATACATGATTATTTCAATACATGCAGTAAAATCATTCAATAACTCAGGACTCCTTTATAATATAAACTCTTAATAAATAGGAGTAAGAGACCTTATTTAATGTGATAAAAAGTTAGCTACCAAATATTACCCATATTAACCGAGATACCTTATAATAAAATATTAAAAGCATGCCTTTCAATCGAGAACAAGGCTCCAATGCCTTCTTCTATTCATCATTGTATTGGAGTGCCTGCTAAATGAAAAAGGTATGCAAAATAAATTTGCAAGGGTTAGAAAAATATAAAACTGTCATCATTTGTAAAGATTATGATTACATATATGAAAGTCCAAGAGAAGTTACAGAGAATGATTATTTAAAAATTAAAGAGATTCATATATACAAACAGCAAACAATTAAAAATATAATTTCAAAACATAGCAATCACAGAAGCAATGAGAGTACTAGAAATAGATGTAACTTCACAGAGGCAAGACTTTAATGAGAAAGTCGTAAACCTTTATTGAAAGTTATAAAAGACCTAATTAAATGTACAGATATATTACTTATAAATAAGACTTACTATAACAAATATATGAGTTCTTCCTCCTATTTATCTATAATTTCAAAAAACCCCAATATTTCATCATTTTTATGGAGCATGATAAACTCATCTTAAAATTTGTATTAGACTATAAAATGCCTAAAATTGTTGAGACTTTTCGAGAAACAAAAATGATAATGGTCTACTCATTCAAAATATATTATGAAACTATACTAAACAAAAGTTTAACTGAAAAAGTAATAGATAGAAAAATCCATTTACTGAACAGATCAAGGTTCTACCCACACACACATGGGTAGGACCACATATACATGGTTCGATCTGTTCAGTAAATGATTCTGGGGTAATTGGTTATACATACAGAAATAACTAAGATCAAATATATCCCTACTTTATATAAAACACACATTTTTCTAATTGCATTAGAGGTATGAAATGAAAAGCAAAACTAGAAGATGTTTAGGAGAAGAAAAGTATTTTAAAATGTTGCTGTTCCTATATTTCTTAAGCAAATTACCCTGAAAAGGATGAAAATCAATCTGGATATAGAGAAGATATTTTCAGTTCAGAAAACCAAAATTTATTAGTGTATGGAATATGCAAATAATTTCTTCCAATCAAGAAAAAGAGAAGCTAGTTATTGAAAATGTTTAGCAAGAGATAATTGATAGAAGAGACCATAAACTGCAAATTAACGTTGAAAGAATGTTATATTCCATTAAGGATATGCAAACTAAAACTGCAATAAAATAACATTTTATATCCATCAGATTGGCAAAAATAATGTCTGATAAATTCAAGTGTTGGGAAACCAGGTCTCCTGTTGTCTGTGGTAGCATAAATTGGTAGAGATATTTGAATTGAATAGAAATTTGGTAGAGTGGTTTGGAAGAATTTGTCATGCATATTAAAACTTGTAGCTGCATTTCCAGAAGTCTTTCATAAACTCCTGCATATGTGCACAAGAAAACATAGAAAGGTGTGCTAATTTCAGCACTGTTTGTAAAAACAAACACACGGAAATAGCCTAATAATTGAAACAACGTAAGTAAGGGGATGGATAACAAACCATTGTTTATTCACTGGAAAAGATATCAGACAAAAGTGAAAAATATAAAAATGAATGAATTATATCTACCTACGTCAACAGGTATAATTCTCAAAAAAATACAATGCTGACTAAAGCAAAATGACACTAAAATACTTAACATTTGATACCATTTATGTAAAATTTTATACATGAAAATAATATTGTATATTGCAGTAGATATATTTACATATACTAAAAGTACAAAACAACATAGGTGAATAGAAACAAAACTAAAGAATTGTATTTATGAGGTGTGAGTGGGAAAGAAGAAGTGGGAGCAGGAAGGGCTTTTGTCTTAGTTGTAGATTTTTTTAAAAAATAGAGGAAATTGAGCCAAATGTAGAAAAATATTAATATCTCCTAGGCATCAATAGGACCTATAGTTTTCAGTTATTCCTTGCAATATTTTGTTATTAAAAATTATAACAAGAATGCATGAAGTATTGTGACTGCTTTAACATTCAGGTTCTATAGGATCACTGAAAACTACATAAGAAAACCAAATTATTTGGTTTCAGTGAATGTGTGAAATGCATTTGGATTTGGTGTCACTGATATACTGCATTTAGGAAGAAATAAATTCAATACACAGGAAACTGATAAATGTATGATTTTTATAGAAATAAATATTAAAATTTTTACTTATGAAATCTTGTTGTCCCATTTCCTTCCCTCCTACTCAGATAGAGAAATATGTATCTGAAATCATATATTACGTCTATGAGAAAATGGTATGAAGCACAGATACCATCTCTGTGTAAGTTTTCAGTAATGCTCCACGTGTAAAAAGTAAATAGTTGTTCTTGAAAATAAAGTCTATTATGCCTGATAAATACTGCCCTATGCCATGGTCTAAAATTTTTCATTATTTAAAATGTTACAAAGGCATAATTAACAATTATAATCAATATTTCTCATATTACATTCTATTTGAGTTTAATAATATGAGATTAACTTTTTCTTCTGGAGTCATTCTGCTTTACTATCTCATTTTCCTTCAGCAGTAATTATTCCAATTTGTCATGGTGTTACAGCAAAAATCCAAAAAACACAAAAAAAAACCTCTAAGCTCTTCTTGATGCCCTAAATTTTCTTGGATTTCACCAGTTTTGTTTATTAGGTCATACAAGATCTAATTCTGTATTAGCTGAGTTTATGATTTAATATTGATAGTGAGAGTGAAAATAATTTGGCCATTACATTACTCTCTTAAAATGGAAAGCTCTGTAAACACAGACACCTCTTATTAGCTCCATCTAGTCTTTGTTGCCATTAATCAGCATTGGAGATTGAGAGTTTTAGATCATTGTTTTTAAAATTGGTACTTGCTCAATTTCATAGCCTCCTTTACGTGTCTTGAAAACACATAAAACTGAGATATCTAAAGATCAAGACCATAGGGCACAGGATTTTCATCAAGCAGAGGGCACTAATTTGCACATATCTTTATTTTGCTAAATGATTACTACCAAGTGCAGATTAAGGCTTTGTACTAAGGTAATGTGGAGAGCTTTCAGGAAAGGCTATCCTGGGTCCAGAAGCTTAATGTGTAGGAAATCCAGTACTACAGATTAAACTAGTCTTGTAAGTCTTTCTTCTTCTTTACAGTCTCAAGAAGAGAGCTATCATCAAAAGAAACTGCAGTGGTAGTCATTTTATTTACATCACGTTCATGTGCATATACTCTGTGCTATAATCTTCAAAATTATGTTTATTGCTAAACTTTTTCCAGAAAACCCAAATCTAGTGTACGTTTTGTTTCCTTCTTAGATATTTTACCTGTTTTGTTGGCATGCACAACTTGAGGTAAGCCTGTTTCATCTTATGAGATTGAAACAAAACTCTTTTTGATCATAAGTATAGAATTGGACAATTCAGAGCAATTAGTGCTCTTATTGTCTCAGTGCGTGCCTTTGAAATGTTTATAGTAGGCTACGTTGTGAAGATATTGTGAAAGTATTTTTATGTTTCAAGATAGCAAACGCTTTGAATAAATCAGTAAAAATAAATTTTATTGGAAATTCTTGTTTTCATACAGATTTTGACTTTTCTGTTGATAACCAAACATTGGAGTATTGCTCATTTTTGCAGAATTTAAAGGTGTCTCAAGCAGCAGACTACTAGGATAAATAAAAATTAAAATGTATTTTCCTAGAACACCAGGAAAACATTTTAAATTTGAATTCATTTGGAAATGTATTTGTCTTTTTGTTGAGTACCTATCCAATGAATGACTAATTAGGTCCCATTTATTAAATAATAAAGGACTCTTGCGTTGCTATCATGGAAGCTACAGTGTAATCAGGATGACCAGGAACATATATAGGAAAAGTTGAAAAATAAGGCTAAATTACAGCAAGAGTAATGAAGATTACCCTTCACTAAGAATACTAATTCCAGAAGATAAGAGGCCACATAATGGGTTGGAGTGTTGAGAAAATCTATCGGAGTTTGAGCTGTAGAAGTTTAGGATGTAAGAAAAATTTTAAGATGAAACTTTTAGAAAAGCACATTAAATAGGCTAGGGAAACTGAGAATAGAAAGAAGGGGAAAAATTAATAAAGATTTAGCTAAGAAGACAAGATCAAAGAAAGATGGGGAGAAAAGAAAGATGGGGAGGTTGAGTTAGACATTAGCCTTGGGAAAAAAGATAGGCGTGTATTCACTGATAAATATAGAAAGGAAAAGACAGGTAAAAGTTCGAGATGTTTGAAACTTAAAAATTGTTTTAAAGACTCTATTTGACATATTGTTTGCATCATATGAAGTTAAAGGTATTAGACTATTTTTTAATTTATACACCAGCACATTCATATGGTTTAACATACTCAATCAGCTACTTCCTACTTCTAGTCTTCATATCTTGCTTTCTTTTCTCTAATATGTGAGGTTTTATCATAGTCTCACATATCAGATAGTTTTTTGTTTCCTTTCCCAGTTAGAAAATTATTTTAGGAAGACAGGAATTTTTCTGATGTTATTGTTATTGAAAAGCCATTGCAACGAGAACTTGTAGGAATGGTGTTTGATACTGTTAAGTGAATAAATAAGCTTGTTTATACTTTTGTTTTGCTCTTCATTATTTTCCTTGCTTTCTAATTAAAGATGATTTTGGAATTATCAAAAGTAAGACATACATTCAATACAGAATCAAGGATGATCAAAAGCAATGCTGCTTCCAAAGAGGGCCCAACTGAAACCAGGTAGCATGAATGTGCAGTGGGCAAGATCGCTGTATTTCTAGGATGAATGCTATGTTAGTCCATTTGCATTTCTTTCTATAAAGGAATGGCTGAGGTTTATTTGGCTCACAGTTCTGCAGGCTGTACTAGCAAGGCACCAGCATCTGCTTGGCTTCTGGTGAGGCCTAGGAAGTTTTTACTCATCACAGAAGTCAAAGTGGGAGCAAGTGTGTCACATGGCAAGAGAGAGAAAGCAAGGAGTTGGTGGGGGGAGTGCCACATGCTTTCAACAACCAGGTATCTTGGGAACTGATTCTACTCATTACTGCAGGGAGGGCACCAAGCCATTCACGAGGGATCTGCTACCATGTCACAAATGCTTTCTTCCCATCAGGCCCCACCTTCAACACTGGGGATCACATTTTAACATGAGATTTGGAGGGAACCAACATCCAAACTATATTATATGCTGTTTTTAAAATACTGTATTATAAAGTGCTCCTTATAAAATGCCAGTGGTGGACAAAAAATTGAATTGGAGATAATTACTAGAGAAAGGAATTGATTCATGTAAGAAACAAGCAGGGTCCAGGTGAGGTTTTCCAGCATAGCCATGAGGCTAATAAAGATAGTAGCCATCAGTTGACAATTGATCCTAGCAAGGAAAAACACCTTAGCGGGTCTGGGGAAGTGGGAAATTATGTTTGTAAAGGGGAAATACGAAGTTTAATATAGAGGGGATGGTGATCAAACGGAATTTCTGGGTTGAATCTTCTTCATAAGTAGAGAAATAGTATGCATCTCCTTTACTCTGAAAGAACACTGCCTGGGTTTTAAGAAACTAGGCCCTATCGAAGTAGCCAACATTCTTGTCCAGTCACCAAATACCCTCTTCTTCCTATCCTGGTTTATGTGCATTTCTTTTTAAATTCTAGTAAGCCCTTTCTTACTCCATTAAGTGTCCATATATATTATGTCTTTCTTTTTTTTTCTCTCTCTCTCTTTCATGCAATACCTCCTGGCATCCATGTATCACCAATTAAAAGGGTAAAAGGGTAAAAAATACCTGCAAATGATAGATATTAATAGATAGGTAGGTAAGTAGGTAGCAGGGGGAGGGGAGAGAGAGAGAGAGAGAGAGAGAGAGAGAGAGAGAGAGAGAGAGAGAGAGAGACTAAGTCTAGCTTATAATTTCAGGGGAATCTCAGATCTCTTGAGTCTTTAAGGATTTTTTTAATTATTATAAGGATTTCAATCTGACAAAAGGTTTAAATCATTACTATATAGTTTCCTTGTTGAAACATATTGAAGAAGACTCAGTCAAAATATTTGTTGGCATAATGTTCATTTTAGGAAATCAGAGCATATCTACTTCCTTTAAATGTCCTGAAGTTCCCACTTTATTTGTTGGTATGTCATACAAACAGTTTCTGTGATTTACTATGAACTTAGTGAATTGAATAGCTTTTAATATGATTTTTGTCTATTATTAAACATATGTGTAATTAACTTTAAAGAATTTTTATGTTTATGAGTTGGGAGTTCATTTGACAAAAAAATGACTGCCATGTGTGAAATTGTGCTAAATAATCAGAAAAGTAACTTTTAATAGAGCATGGTTAATTTTACCTTAACTTGGTAGAGATAGTTATATCATCTTGGCAGTGTTATTCTACAATCTCAAACATCTTCCAGAGATAAAGCAGCAGCATCAATTAAAAATTCCAGAGCAAAATTAATGTCAGACTTCAAAATGAAAATATTTAATTTTCAAAATTTACCCTCTGCTGGTATTTTGAAGTATAAAATGTATTTACCTTATATTGCTAAAATAATGAGATCTAGCATTTATAAAATATTATACATTTGCCTTCTTCATCCAAATGTTTTTACATATACTCCTTAATTTTGCCCTCACCATCATCTATTTTTGACAAAATGTTTGACCAGGATTTTAAATATAAAAGGGCAGTAAGCACTTAATATTTATATCATTTTAATTCATCAAAATGTAAATTTTATCTTCACCAGGAGAGTGAGTCACTAATAGACATAAGAATATGTTGTATTTATAATACATTTTACAGGGATTGCTTTGTATGCATTTAGACTGCAAGTGGGAACTACAATCACGGGAACTGTGTGAATCATTATGTTTCACAGTATGAGATGCCTGGCCTCAACTGTAAGTGATGAGAGTTTTAGATTGGACTTACTAAATGTGTAATTATATACAGAGATAGCAACATGGACTATCAAGGTTTGAGAAGATTTGTACATACTTTGAACCCTAGAGCACATGACTTCCAAGAAACAACTGGAGGCATAATTTTCAAAATAAATAGCCAATTTTAATTTGTGTTTTCTGTGGGGAAACACAAATTAGTGAAAGTTTGCTAAAATGTTATAGGTTGTGAGTTTTTATGATACCATCTGCTGTTGTAGCATAATTAGATATTTTTAAAATAACTTTTAATTTTGTGACAAGTGACCCTTTACATATGTGATTTATAAAGTGATTGTATTTACTTGTGGTGTATTCTTTTGAGATTCTCATTAATACTAATGGTTTCCTGTCCCCTAAAATGCAAATGATAGGTATTAATAGGTAGGTAGATAGGTAGGTGGGGGCGGGGGGGAGAGAAAGAGACTAGGTCTAGCTTATAATTTCAGGGAGATCTCAGATCTCTTGAGTCTTTAAGTATCCATTGATCTCAGATGCTCTCCTATGACAGTTACTTCATATATTTGAATATGTCAATAAACTGCTTAGATTCTGGATATAGAGAACTCACCTGAGGATAGTTATGTTATTTTGATATAAGACCCCTGCTTGAGCTACTCATTTAAAATTTTACAAACGAAATAACCTACTTAAATTGAAATCCTCACCAGCTCTTACATTTCTATATAGGGTTTAAACTATTTAGGATTATAAGGAGGGATGAGATTTAAAAGTTGACATAGCCAGTCGTGGTGGCTCATGCCTGTAATCTCAGCACCTTGGGAGGCTGAAGTGGGCAGATCACAAGGTTAGGAGTTCAAGATCAGCCTGGCCAACATGGTGAAACCCCTTCTCTACTAATAATACAAAAATTAGCCAGACATGGTGGCACATGCCTGTAATTCCAGCTACTCTAGAGGCTGAGGCAGAAGAATCACTTGAACCTGGGAGGCAGAGGTTTCAGTGAGCTGAGATTTTGCCACTGTACTCCAGCCTGGGCAACAGAGTGAGACTCTGTCCAAAAAAAAAAAAAAAAAAAGTTGACATATTTGGGTATACTCTATTTTACTAGGACAAGTTTTATGGTTGCCTAGTTTAAGTTAATAACCTAATTTTACCCTTTCTTTTTGTCTTAGGTCTTGAGCATCTTTCCAGATTTTTTCTGCTGGGCTCACCATTATTTTGGCTTTGAAGCTCAACGTGATAGAGATGATCATGAGGCATGCCATGTGTAGATGTCTTTCAGCTAATAAATGACCATCCTCAAACTGAGCTTGTCAATAGTGGCTTTTCAGATGAGAGCAGGGACAGAACCTTACCTAGGTGTGCACTTGGCTTGATTTAAATTACAATTGCACAAAAACAGCAAAGAAGTTAGCAGTAGTCTTGCCCCTTGATTCTTGAGACCGTGTTCAACTGATTACAAAAGACACAGCAAGTTCTGGCCATCCTCCTGCTCCCTTTCTAGGCTTCTAGCCCCTCATTTTGCCTTACAGCAGAGCTCCACTGGACAGGCAATTAGCATGGGATTGGAGGCCATTCTCCAGCTTTCTGCATCTGCCAAATGATGGAAAGGGTTTGCCTTTTTCAGATCTTTCTGAAAGGGATCACCCATTTCTTTTAAACATCTAATATATTTCAAACAGGATGGCTATAAAAAGTAACCAGTTACATGTATAACACTATTGCTTTCTCAACAATCAGTGAAGACAGTTGGATTTACAGCCAGAAGACAATCACATTATATTGAACCACATATTCATACTTCATTTATTTCTCCCTCAAGCACTGCAGCTGTAATAGCTCCTAGGAAGCTTTAAAAATACGCAAGAACGTTTTAAACCTCCAGGAACACTCAGACTTCAAACTACTTTTTCTTCTTGTATAACATCTTTAAATAATTAATTATTTCTTTTGTTTCTTTTTTAGTGTTCTTGTTTGGGAAATATTAAGATAACTGGGAATGAAAAAAAAAAGGAGAAGGAATTTGTGATTTTTCAATTTCCATAAAATCAACAACCTTGCTTTCTAGAGTGGATTCTTACAGAGGTCAATGGTACACTTGTGTGTTGTTGAAAATTGTTAGCACTCCTATCTAAATGCCACAGGATAGTATTCCAAAGACTGTGAACAACAACTCCAGGGCTCCCCGGGATCCTCAGTTGCTATTACCACCAGTGGATTTTTTTGAAAATCATTTTTAAGAAATGGTCATAAGCAGGAATCAAATGGTTTGGAATGAATCTGTTTTGTTGGAAGAAGGGGTTTAATTAAATTTCGAGCTGCACAAATTAATCTGGACTTTAGTGAGGGCCTGAAAATTGATTAAAGTGTGAGCACCTATTCAGAAAGTACTTGACCAGGAAATAAATTCATTTCTTTGAGGTCAGTGACCCTACAAGTTGACAAGTGATTCAGACTAATACACACCTGGGTTTCAAGTTTCACATATTGCTTGGCAGGAGCTTCTGCCCTATCCCCTACCCCCAGTGCTGCTTATCATCCACCTCATCTAGTTGTCACCTTTTCTCTGGACCATTTTCTGACAGAAACCCTTTGCAGAGTTTTTTTTTGAGGGGGTCAGGGGGTTGGGGGGCATTGCAATCAGTGCAATGTTTCATTTTACTTGTTTTATTCAAGATTGAATCATAACATTATGATTTAAAAATAAGACAGAAAATGACTACCTAGATTAAACTTATCCTCTTAAAGATAATAAATGTCCATCAAACAGAATGATTTATAAAATAGTTTCATAAAATTCCACTTGATTTAATGATCTATCTAATTTTTTGCAATGTCTTTTTTTTTTTCTTCTTGGGAGCTAAACACACATAGCACGCACTCGTGTGCGTACACACACACACAGGCACACACACAGACATGCCAAGCATTTGGAGACTCTCCTCTATATTATCTTTAGTAATACAAGGTTGGGGGTCAAGTCTAACTGTAAGTGAATATTGAAATAATTAGAGCAATTTTGTGTGAGAGTAAGGAAAAAGATTTACTGTTTATTCTAAGAAGATAGGAAATTGCAAAAATAAAAAGTATCATTGATTTCAAAGGATAACTTGAAACAGGATTCAGTCTTGCTACCCTCATTTAAAAAATAAGAAATTGTGGTCTTAGAAGGTTCTGATCTACTACATTTTTTCATAGTTCACACGAAGTGGCAATGGGATGATTTAAGGTGTTTTTATTTCCCCTTGATTTAATGTCAAGTATAATTTAGTGGACAATTATATGCAATACCTTTGATAATTAATTTTCCACACGAAATTAAGCTTTGGCAATCCTTCTCTTAGTCTGGTGTCATTATTCTTGTAGAATAATGTACACGTTAACTTTGTTTTCTTTTCTCTTTCTCTATTAATGCTTGTTTTTTTCAAATAAATATTAACTATTCCACATAACTTCTAAGTTTCAGATTTTAATAATAATTTTTTTATTACAGGGTCAGCATATCCTTTGCAAAAAAAATCCTTAGCAAATACCTAGAGAAGTTAGAGTTTAGCAGAGCAGGACTTTTCTTCATTTTTTAAATTAAAAAATTGAATCAACTCTGTGTGTACTTCAACAACTTTCTACCCTCAGAAGAGAAGATTTTAATATGGTTAAATCCGAACATACATTTGAAAAAATTAGAAATAATGGCCTTATCAGATAGTTACTTATACTTTTTAAAAAATACTTTAAGTTCTGGGATACATGTGCAGAATGTGCAGGTTTGTTACATAGTATAAACATGCCATGGTGGTTTGCTGAACCCATCAATCCGTCATCTACATAGCTATTTCTCCTAATGCTCATCTACATAAGTATTTCTCCAAATGCTATCCCTCCCCTAGTCCCCTACCCGCAACAGGCCACAGTGGGTAATGTTTCCCTCCCTGTGTCCATGTGTTCTCATTGTTCAACTCCCACTTATGAGTGAGAACATGCAGTGTTTGGTTTTCGGTTCCTGTGTTAGTTTGCTAAGAATGATGATTTTCAGCTTCATCCATGTTCCTGCAAAGGACGTGAACTCCTTCTTTTTTATTGCTGCATAGTATTCCATTGTGTATATGTGCCACATTTTTTTATCCAGTCTATCATTGATGGGCATTTGGGTTGGTCCCAAGTCTTTGCTATTGTGAACAGTGCTGCAATAAACATGTGTGCATGTGTCTTTATAGTAGAAGGAATTATAATCCTGTGGATATATACCCAGTAATGAGATTGCTGGGTCAAATGATATTTCTGGTTCCAAATCCTTGAGAAATCGCCACACTGGTTTAACTTCCACAGTGGTTGAACTAATTTACACTCCCATCAACACTGTAAAAGCATTCCTATTTCTCCACAGCCTCATCAGCATCTGTGTTTCCTGACTGTATAATGATTGCCATTCTAACTGGCGTGAGATGGTATCTCATTGTGGTTTTGATTAGCATTTCTCTAATGACCAGTGACAATGAGCTTTTATTCATGTTTGTTGGCCACATAAATGTCTTCTTTTGAGAAGTGACTGTTCATATCCTTTGTCCACTTTTTGAAGGGGTTGTTTTTTTCTTGTAAATTTGTTTAAGTTCTTTGTAGATTCTGGATATTAGCCCTTTGTCAGATGAATAGAATGCAAAACATTTTCCCATTCTGTGGGTTGCCTGTTCACTCTGATGATAGTTTCTTTTGCTGTGCAGAAGCACTTTAGTTTAATTAGATCCCATTTGTCAATTTTGGCTTCTGTTGACATTGCTTTTGGTGTTTTAGTCATGAAGTCTTTGCCCATGGCCATGTCTGGAATGGTATTGCTTAGGTTTTCTTCTAGGGTTTTTATGGTTTTAGGTCTCACATTGAAGTCTTTAATCTATCTTGAATTAATTTTTGTATAAGGTGTAAGGAAGGGGTCCAGTTTCAGATTTCTGCATATGGCTAGCCAGTTTTTCCAGTGCAATTTATTAAATAGGGAATCCTCTCCCCATTGCTTGTTTGTGTCAGGTTTGTCAAAGAACAGATGATTGTATATGTGTGGCATTAATACTGAGGCCTCTATTCTGTTCCATTGGTCTATATATCTGTTTTGGTGCCAGTACCATGCTGTTTTGGTTACTGTTGCCTTGTAGTATAGTTTGAAGTCAGGTAGCATGATGCCTCCAGCTTTGTTCTTTTTACTTATGATTGTCTTGGCTATATGTGCTATTATTTGGCTCCATATGAAATTTAAAATAGTGTTTTATAATTCTGTGAGGAAAGTCAGTGGTAGCTTGATGGGGAAAACATTGAATCCATAAATTACTTTGGGCAGTATGGAATATTTTTCCATTTGTTTGTGTCCTCTCTTATTTCCTTGAGCAGTAGTTTGTAGTTCTCCTTGAAGAGGTGCTTCACATCCCTTGTAAGTTGTATTCCTAGGTATTTTATTATCTTTGTAGCAATTGTAAATGGGATTTCACTCATGACTTGGCTCTCTGTTTGTCTGTCATTGGTATATAGGAATGCTTGTGATTTTTGCACGTTGATTTTGTATCCTGAGACTTTGCTGAAGTTGCTTATCAGCTTAAGGAGATTTGGGGCTGAGACGATGGGGTTTCCTAAATATACAATCATGTCATCTGCAAACAGAGACAGTTTGACTTCCTCTCTTCCTATTTGAATACGCTTTATTTCTTTCTCTTGCCTGATTGCCCTAGCCAGAACTTCCAATACTATGTTGTATAGGAGTGGTGAGAGAAGGCATCTTGTCTTGTGCCAGTTTTCAAAGGGAATGCTTCCAGCTTTTGCCCATTCAGTATGATATTGGCTGTGGGTTTGTCACAAATTGCTTTTATTATTTTGAGATACATTCCATTAATACCTAGTTTATTGAAAGTTTTCAGCATGATGGGGAGTTGAATTTTATTGAAGGCCTTTTCTGCATCTATTGAGATAATCATTTGGTTTTTGTCATTGGTTCTATTTAGGTGATGGATTACATTTATTGATTTGTGTATATTGAGCCAGCCTTGCATCCCAGGGATGAAGCCAACTTGATCATAGTGGATAAGCTTTTTGATGTGCTGCCGGATTTGGTTTGCCAGTGTTTTATTGAGGATTTTTGCATTGATGTACATCAGGGATATTGGCCTGAAATTTTCTTTTTTTGTTGTGTCTCTGCCAGGTTTTAGGATTAGGGTGATGCTTGCCTCATAAAATGAGTTAGGGAGGATTCCCTCTTTTTCTATTGTTCGGAATAGTTTCAGAAGGAATGGTACCAGCTTCTCTTTGTACCTCTGGTAGAATTCGGCTGTGAATCCATCTGGTCCTGGACTTTTCTTGGTTGGTAAGTTACTGCCTCAATTTCAAACATTCATGTCTGCTGAAGCTGCGTCTACAGCTGGCCCTTCCCCCAGGTGCTCTGTCCCAAGGAGATGGGAGTTTTATCTATAAGCCCCTGACCAGGGCTGCTGCCTTTCTTTCGGAGATGCCCCACCCAAAGAGGAGGAATCTAGAGAGGCAGTCTGGCTGCAGCAGCTCTGCTGAGCTGCAGAGAGCTCAGCCCAGTTCGAACTTCCGGGATGGCTTTGTGAGGGGAAAACCGCCTACTCAAGCCTCAGTAATGGTGGACGGCCCTCCCCCTACCAAGCTCCAGGGTCCCTGGTTAACTTCAGACTGCTGTCCTAGCAGCAAGAATTTCAAGCCAGTGGATCTTAGCTTGCTGGGCTCCTTAGGGATGGGATCCACTGAGCTAGACTACTTGGCTCCCTGGCTTCAGCCCCCTTTCCAGGGGAGTGAATGGTTCTGTCTGGCTGGAGTTCCAGGCACCACTGGGGTATGAAAAAAAAACTCCTGCAGCTACCCAGGCTGGGTAGCCTCTGGGGAGCTGGGACTAGAGATGCACGCCAGAATTCCTGACTAATTTTTTGTGTTTTTAGTAGAGACAGGGTTTTGCTATGTTGCTCAGGCTGGTCTCAAACTCCTGGGCTCAAACAATCTGCCTGCCTTGGCATCCCACAGTGCTGGGACTACAGGTGTGAGCCACCATGCCTGGCCTATAGTGATTTTTTAATGTATAAATTCATTTAAAAATAATCTCTATTTTCTCATATATATCAATCATGGAGATTCAGGGGTATTTCTCCTTATGTATTTCTCACTCCCAAATCAGCATTATACTTGAGAGTGAATAATGAGCGTGTACATTAAAGTCAGGAAAAAATGTCAGGATGCCCATTCTCATCAGTATCTTTTAACATTGTTTTGAAATTACTGTTAAGGAGTGGGATTGAAAAGATTAGGTGGTGGAGAGACAATGCTTTTTTTTTTTTTTTTTCTTTTTTGCTTTATTCCTTTATATGTTGTTTATATTTATTACTTTTAAAAAATAAAAACACTATCACTACAAACAGACATCTCTATGTATAAAGTTTACATTACATAGCATGGTCTATATTAAAAAAGAATTAGAGTCTGACTCACTTCTCAAACTTGCTAAATTCTGTTACTCTGGACTATTGAGAGTAGAAGATTGTAGATTTAGGGGTAGGAGTTAGGTGAAAGTAGAAATAAGCCAGGTTGGAGATTTTAGGATGAGAGGCAGACATTAGTTTTGGTCAATATTGAACCAGGTGAAATAAATCATTAAGATTCAGGAGTCATCGTAGTCCACCAGGCTTTGAACAAAGGAAGGGTATAGAAAGTACTTCCTACGTATCAGGCACAACTTATTTTGGCTGACTTAATTCTATAAATTTTCTTAAAAGGTAGAACTAGTCATCTTTATTTTATACTGGGGAAATATAGAGAGAAATTAAGTAATCTAGGAAGGCTTGGACTTGAACCCATGTCAGTCTAACTCTAAAGACTACACTCTTAACTACTAAAGTATACTTCTACTTATTTGGATGTTTCTCAAGTAGCAGCTCTGAACTTCAGGCAAATCCATCAGATTAATTCTGTTGGTTTATCTTTCCCACATGGACACCATCACTATTTTGAATGCTGCTTTCAAACTCAGATTTTCCCAGTAATTTACAGGAACTACATTGATTTTTTAAAGCATTTTTCAGAATTTTTTGCCTATAAGTGCGTTTTTTTCAAACTCTGGATTCAAACCAGTAATGGGTCATGGAATCAATCTAGTGGTTGTGATTAGCATATTTTTTCTTCTTTTTTCTTCATTCAGACCCAAAGCATCAACACTCATTAGGTGAGCTGCTGCTGACAAAAAATATTGTCATCCTAATAGTGTATTTTAAATGTAATAATGCAGAATAGGAATATAGGGATAAATAGAAAATATCAGAGTTTACTAAACATAATGGTGACAAATATTCTGCGAGACATTATTTCCAGATATACATAGACACACACACACACACACACACACACCCCATTATGTATGGATTTCTATGTAAAATCTATTCTTTACATTGAAAGGTTTAAAAGGCACTGGTCTATAGAATATCTTGGCTTCAGATTAAGTGCTATTTTATTTCCTGATTTTTATTTCAAGTAAGTCCTGTCTCCCTAATAAATATAAACCTAATTGCAAGCGTAAAGGTAAAATAGCATACATCTCTAAGTTTATTATTGCACCTAACCTGATGCTTGGCACATAACAGGTTCTCAACAAATATTATAATAATTGTAAATGTAGGTGAAGAGGCCAGGATAGCACGGGGAAGCAGTGGGCAGCTGGCCAAATCCGTAGCTAAGCTCTTGTAGCTCTGGCCTCCAAAACTGCTAGACCAAGGCAGAACTGAGAGACACCAAACAGCAAGATGCAAGGTGTCAGATAGGAGCACTGATTATTTTATATGGCTTGTTTTTTTTTTCCTCATGATCAATGTGGAAAATACGCACTACAAAGAAAGGAAGAAAAGGGAAAAATACACCCATAATCCTAAAACTGAGATAACCACGATTATTTATAACATTTACAGCCCATTAACATTTGCTACATCTTTCTCCTGTCTTTCCTGTAGTATTACTCTGATAGTACCCTATGCATGTGCCTTACCATATAATAAAT
Organism: Rhinopithecus bieti; assembly: GCF_001698545.2. Classification (NCBI taxonomy): domain Eukaryota; kingdom Metazoa; phylum Chordata; class Mammalia; order Primates; family Cercopithecidae; genus Rhinopithecus; species Rhinopithecus bieti. Next base: position 147,116 of record NW_016806267.1, read on the forward strand.
TCTCTTCATAATTATAGTTTCATTGGTTATATAATAGCTAATTCTAGCTCTGTTTCACAGCTTATTCAAGCATTCTCTTACTGTCAAACATGTTAGATTGTTTCCAATTTGTAATATTATAAATAATGACTTAACTAACAGCTTTATGTAAAAATTTCCTGACTTTTTTTATTTCCTTAGATTCTCAAAATGAAATAAATTGATAAAAAATGGACTTTTAAAGGCTCTTGATATATATTATGAGGTCTTGGATCACTCGTTGTGATCAAATTTTAAATGGCAAGGCACTGTGTCCTAGGACACCCCACTTAAAGGGCCATTGTATTTTCATATGGATTGATTTTGGTGATTTTAATTACCCATATGCGTTTCCTCTTTTGTTACCTGAAAGTATCTATTGAGTTTAATCTAAAAAAATCTCAATTGGCCTGCAGAGCAATTACCATTTCCCTTACGAATGTTTGCAAAGCCAGAATTTTAACTGTAAATGAGGTTTGTGCATCTATGTTTGGATTGTATATGATGTCTCAGATTTAGGGTACTGATGTGGATAAAAGACTTATCCTTTGTTCAAATGATAATAATATACTGTCTTTATTTTTTGGTTGTATGTAGTGAAGCATGTTGCTTTTCTGTATTTATCAACACTGCCCACAATGTGAGTGGGTGGAATGGAGGATTAATAAAGAAACCTTGAAGGCAACCTATTTTTATGTGTTTCCTAGTTTATTAGAATAGAATCCTATTTTCATTCTATTCCTCTAACAGTTTATTTTTTCTCCTCAAGCAGACAAATCTTTGTTGTCTAGGAACAAAATTTAAATAATGCTCCAGTTATGATAGATCTTCTGATATAGGAGGAGATATTTCTGGTAATAAATTAGACATTTTCTGTAGCCTAGCATTTGATCACAACTATCAAATATGCCAGCATGTATTGATTTGCCATGATGGTAATTAAGAACCACATATTTCACCAAGTTATATTAACTTCACTCAATTCTTCTTTTTTTTTTTTTTTCTCCTGGTTCCATTGAAAATCAGATTAAAAGAATGCCATGAGAGAATGTGCAAGTTAACCTATTCTACCTCTCTCCCTTTTCTGCATCTCAGGATACTTTTCAGGACCCCTTGCTATCTCAGGGACTCAGCCAAAGGCATCACAGTAGATTCAGTCAAAGACAGTGCCATGGACTGAATATCTGTATCCCCTTAAACTCATATGTTGAAGCTCTGACCCTAAATGTAACTGTATTTGGAGATGGGACCTCCTAAGAAGTAATTAAGGTTAAATGAGGTAATAAGGGTGGGACCCTGATCCAATAGGATTAATATCCTCGTAAGAGACACCGGAGAGCGCGTGTGTGCACTTTCTGTTTTTCTGTCTCCATCTCTGTCTCTCTCTCCCTGTCTCTCTTTATCTGTTTGTGTGTCTTTCTATCTCTCTGTCTCTCTCTCCCCTATGCATGTACCAAGGAAAGGCCATGTGAGGACATACGGAGAAGGTGGCTGTCTATAAGCCAGGAAGAGAGCCCTCGCCAAAAACTGAATTGGCCAGAAACTTGATCTTGGACTCTAACCCCTAGAACTGTAAGAAAATATTTCTGTGCTTTTTAAGTTACCCAGTCTATGGTATTTTTTTATGGAAGCCCAAGCCGAATACTGGAAGGTGGTGGCCAACAGTTTGAGGACAGGAGGAGGGGGGGGTCTGCTTTCTTCTCACCATTTCCTTCTGCATCCTGTGTTGTCTCTGCAAGTGCTTCTCTTTCATAACTCCAGTCCCTCAAAGAAGCCATGCACCCTGAGATCGCACTTCTGACCAAGATGTTTCCACCATGGCTCTGGCTCCCATACAGTGGAAAGTGCTCCCTTCCATTGTCCCTCCTGTCCTAGAGATAGTAATGGCTTCTTGCTGTTGCCAATCTATATTTGCACTACTCACCTCTGTTTGTTTCTCAACAATTGCATTATCTATTGTCTTAGTCTGTTTTGTGTTGCTATAACAAAAATACCTGAGACTGGGTAATTTATAAAGAAGAGAAATTTATTTTCTCACAGTTCTGGAGGCTGGAAGTCCAAGATCAAGGTGGCAGCTGATTCAGTTGTCTCGTAAGGGCTGCTCTATGCTTTCAAATGGTGCCTTGTTGCTACATCCTCCAGAGGGGAGAAACACTGTGTCCCCACATGACACAAGGTGGAAGAGTAAGTGGGATAAATGTTACTTGCATCCTCTTTTTTTTATAGGGGTCAGAATTCCATTCGTGAAGGGAGAAGCCCTTATGACCTAATCACCTCTTAAAGGCCACACCTCTTAATAACATCACATTGACCGAGTTTCAATGCCAGAATTTTGGAGGGGACATATTCAAACCATATAACCTGGAAAACAGTTTTCTATAGTAAATCTGTCTGGTTGAAAAACTCAGAGCATGATTTCAGCTTTCTTGGATAGACTTGACTGCTACAGAGGCATTTTAATAAGGCTTAACAGTCTTTCAGGGTTTAGAATGAATCTTTCAGGTAATAATTGTTGGAGAGTTTGTGTAACCACTCTGACTTGTCAAATTAGTAATGTGAAACCTATTTTACCGTCCTTTTCTACTAAAGTCTTCCTCTTTTATTCTCATAACTCATAATGCATTTAAACAGCAAAACTGCACATTAAAAGTTCCTTCCAGCATATTATATGTTGCTGCATTCACTTTTATTTTCACTCATGTTTCTTTTTTCCTCCCCTATCTTACTCAACAACTTAGTTTTGTTATAAAGATTTTCAGTTTGAATGAAAAAAATGATTGAAGCAAAATGATCCATGATCAAATTTAACACTAGGAGACTCAGAGAAATCATGAACTCCGACGCCGATTTTGTCACTGATTGCTTCAGTAAAATCTTTAATGGTTCTTTAGATGATGTATTGGATGATGAGTTCTGATTCCCACAGATAATTGAGTTCTATACCCCTAGGTTTGATTTTTTTTTTTTTTTTTTTTTTTTTTTTTTTTTGGTTCACACTTTGAATTGTGCCCAGAAAATTCTCTGGATAGAATTTGATTGCAGATGTCTATTATATTCCAATGAACACATATCAGTTCAGTCTTCCAAAACATTTTATAATGGAGTGTAGCTGACCTTGTAATACAGTAGCACACTTATCAGGCCATTAAAATGTCCCTCTTATGTAATAGTAGCCAGTTGCAATTGACCAAAAGAAACTTTGATGGGCTTTCACTTGGAAACTTGTGCAAATATGTTCTTTATTTTTATTTCTTTCCATAGTACCTTCAGTTTTCCATAGCATGTTTCAAAAGAGGGATGAAAGTAAACATGATACAACATTTTAGTTAGGACCTATCTAATGTCTCACAGAGAAGACTTTCTATAGCGTTCAACTGTAAATACAAATAAAGCATGTTATGTACATGATTCATTGTCATACTTTGATATTTATCAAACACCCCAGGGAGCCATGATGTGCTTTCCTCCCAGTTGCTGTATATTTTCAGCCTCCATCAAAAAGTATTATAATTAAATAAGTATAATATACCAATAATTTAATTGAAACTATAAAAATAATCTAATTTATAACCTCAGAAAATATATTGTGACCTAAAATTATCACCATTCATTAGTAAATTGTGTATTCCTTTATACATTTTAATCTAGTAAATAAGATTCTTTTCTCACTCAATACAGGCATTAGTTTTAACCTGTTCCCAGTAACCTCTTCCAACCCATATGTAACACCATTTATTGTCACAAAGACCTTCTTAGCTTAACTCTATTATAATTTGTAAATGTACAGAATTTTTCTCTTCTCAAACTTGGTAAGAAATTCCCAAATTACGAGTGCCTTCATCGGCCCATCATTATCAAATAATACTGCTCTCCCCCAAGTGCATGAGGCTGCTGGAGACTAGTAAATTGCATTAAACTCTTTCTGCTCCATTTTAGCAAGAGAAATTTGCCCAAGTGTATGCAGTATAGAAAGAGAGAGTTAAATATCACATCCAGATAATGCGCTCTGATGTGCTCCACCAAAACTAGCGTTCTACAGTAATTCAAGTGTACTGTATGTTTTTGTTCTGAACTGAAACTGAACTTGGGAGGAAATTTCATTTTTGACACTGTAAATTTACTGTGAAAGAAATGGGAAATAGTGTCCCCAGGCAGTGTCAGAATGACTGCTGCTTTCCCTTCTCACTGCAATTAGAGTTCTAGCCCCAGGCGGCAGATAGGTGCAGACACAGGTGACTTGCTTTTGATTGGCAGGTTCATGAAGCAGCTAGATGGGGGATTCCTGGGACTCACTGGAGGATTCTTTACCTTCAAGGCTGGTTTTGGAAGCCCTGGATTCCTGACTAAACAAAAATGTGGATTCTCTTTCATATAGGTTAGAATCTGCAGGACAACCTCCTAAACAGCCAGCGTCGCTTTGTACAGCTTCTATAACTGACGTTGGTTTGGTTTTGTTTAACAAGTTTTCATGAGAATTTTATAACTTAGTGTTTACACTTTCAGCACTTGATGCACTTTTTGCCTGCTTAGAGAGCTTCCTTCCAACTGATGCTGTGGCCCAAACAACAAAACATATGGCATAAGAATATGCTCATTTTCCTGAAATATATATGTGATTTTCTGACCAAATCACAAATTGCAGGATTAAAAGTATGATCTTTTCTTAATTTAAAAATAAAAGAATATGAGTATCAAACTCCATCTCTACTAAAAAATACAAAAATTAGCCGGGCGTGGTGGCAGGCACCTGAAGTCCCAGCTACTCAGGAGGCTGAGATGGAAGAATCACTTGAACCCGCGAGGTGGGGGTTGCAATGAGCCAAGATTGTGCCACTGCACTCCAGCCTAGGTGACAGAGTGAGACTCCATCTCAAAAAAAAAAAAAAAAAAAAAAAAAAAAAGAATATGAGTATCAAAGGATATGAATTTAGGGTTAAGTGAAAATATTATACAGCAGTGAAATAAATTATTATTATACAACATTTCAATACAAAAGTATTTCCTTTTATCTAGTATTATCATTTAAATCATAATAGAATGATAGTCTTAGAAATCCTAGATGACACAAACAAATGGAAAAAACATTCCATGCCCATGGATTGCAAGAATCAATACTGTTAAGATGTTCATACTGCCCCCAAGAAATCTACAGATTCAAGCTATTCCTATTAAGCAACCAACATCGTTTTTCATAGAACCAGAAAAAAAATATCCTAAAATTTATATGAAACCAGAAAAGACCCAGAATAAGCCAAGCAATCCTAAGCAAAAAGAACAAAGCTGGAGGCATTACATACCTGACTTCAAACTATGTTATAAGGCTATAACCAAAATAGTATGGTACTGGCACAAAAACAGTCATATAGATAAATGGCACAGAATAGAGAACCCTGACACAAAGTCGCACAGCTACAGCCATCTGATCTATAGCCATCAAAATTAATAAGTGGGAAAATGACACCCTATTCAATAAATGGTGCTGGAATAGCTGGCTAGCCATATGCAGAACAATGAAACTGGACCACTACCTTTCACCATATTCAAAAATTAACTCAAGATGGATTAAAGATTTAAATGTAAGACATCAAACTATAAGAATCCCCCCCCAAAAAACCTAGGAAATACAATTCTGGATGTTGGCCTTGGGAAGGAATTTATGAGTAAGTCCTCCAAAGCAATTGCTACAAAAACAAAAATTACAAGTGGAATCTAATTAACCTAAAGAGCTTCTGCACACCAAAAGAAACTATCAACAGAGTAAGCAGACAACCCACAGAATGGAAGAAAATATTTGCAAACTGTGCATTCCGTAGAAGCCAAATACCTGGAATCCATAAGGAACTTAAACAATTGAACAATAAAAAATATATAACCCCATTAAAAACTGGCAAAAGGTATGAACAGACATTTATCAAAAGAAGACATATGAGCAGCCAACAAACATTAAAAAATGCTCAACATCGCTAATCTTCAGAGTAATGCAGATCAAAACTACAGTGAGTTACCATCTCACACCAGTCAGAAATTGCCGTTATTAAAAAGTCAAACAACAGCAGATGCTGGCAAGGCTGCAGAGAAAAGAGAATAGTTTTACACTGTTGGAGGGAATGTAAATTAGTTTAGTCACTGTGGAAAGCAGTTTGGAGATTTCATAAAGAACTTACAACAGGACTGCTATTCAACCTAGCAATCCCATTACTGGGCATATAGCCAAAATAAAATAAATTATTCTACCAAAAAGATACATGCACTCGTATGTTCATCACAGCACTATTCATGATAACAAAGACATAGAATCAAAGTAGGTGCCCATCAACAGTGGACTGGATGAAGAAAATGTAGTACATATACAACATGGAATACTATGCATCCATAAATAAGAATGAAATCACATCCTTTGCAGCAACATAAATGCAGCTGGAGACCATTATCCTAAGCAAGTTAATGCAGAAATAATAATAAAAAATACCGCATGTTCTCACTTATGAGCGGGAGCTAAACAATGGATACTCATGACCATAAAGCTGGCAACAGTAGACACTATTGGAGGGGTCTAGTAGGGAAGGATGGAGAAGGGCAAGTCCTGAAACCCTAACTATTCAGTACTATTCTCAGTACTTGCGTGACAAGATCAGTTGTATCCCAAATCTCAGCATCACAAAATATACCCAGGTAACTTGAATCTAAAATGAAAGTTGAAATTATGTACATATATAAAGAACTATAGTCTTATAGTCTTAACTTTAGCTTCTTTACCAACTCATCCAGTTCCTACTTTATGTAATATCTAGACCTGCTAGTAAACTCTGAGGCTGTCCATTTTCACAGCCTGCTGCAGAATAAACTTGGCAGCTGAGACCTCTTCTTTGAATTTCAGGCAGTTGTATCTAATTACTTACTAGAAAGCTCTTTTTGAATGCTCCTTGGACAACTGAAACAACCTATAAAAAACTGAAGTCATTATTTCCCCTATGAAAACCAGTTTCTACTCCAGCATTCCTTAGTTCAGTGAATGTGATCCTACAATACATTCACATTACATTACATTACACATTGCATTTGTCCAAGAAAGAAAGAAACCTGGGAATTGTCCTAGACATTCTTGGTCCCCCATATGTTCAGTTTTATATACCTTCCATATCTCCTCTCCATTGCTACTTAGTTCAGGTTTTCAACATGTCTTGAATGAAAAGTATGTCAAGACCTATGAATGTATGTATGTGTGTGTATGTGCAGGCACACATTAGTGTACACACACCAACATTCTTTGTAATAGTGTAACAATAGAGGATTAGTTATATAAATCATTCATGAATAATATTCCATACAACATAATACTTGCAGACATTAAAATATTGATATGTATATATTTTTACATGTAAAGTTCTGCAGAAAGAGGTGTGTAGTATGGTTTCATTTATAACTTATAATGTATATACATGTATATTTGAGTAAACCTGATTTTTTTTGAGTGGGGGAAGAATATAACCTGCAAGTGAGTAAGTGTTTACATTGGGGATAGGAAGGAAGGGTTGGGTGAGGAAGAAGGATTTTCTGTTTCTTTTCTTTGTTTTAGGTGACGCTTGCATTTTTTCTTATTCAGTTCTTTAAAATCTATTTTATAATTCCAGTGAACTTCTTTATATTTTGATAACTTCTCAGGCCTAAGAAATACGGGATAAAATTTAAACTCAAGGAACACAAGTATAGGAGTAAAATCCTTTAATAAGATGAATAAGATAAGAAGGTAGCTGGGAAATACTGAAGTAGGATATTTCCCTGACCGCTTTGTGGGACTTTCCCCAGGGGTGCCTCCTTTACTCAGCCCACCGATCTCAACTCCTCGCTGAAGCGCGCACAGGAGCGAAAGAGTGCGGGAACTGGAGTGAATGAGTGCTGGAACCGGCTGGCCTCTTGGGTGCCGGCAGGGTCAAACTCCATTCGCTCGGACCCACTGCCTTCCACCCCTCGTGGGAGGGAGCACATAGGTGAGCGGGTACAGGAACCAGAGGGATGCTTTCGTGCCGGTAGGAGTGAACTCCGTGCAGGCCCGCCGCAGTATCTAGGTAGGGGTACGCACGACTCCTGAAGGCCCAGAGGGCGTGTTATGGTGCTCGTTTAGCTCTGCTGTCCGCGGACGGCTTAAGTGTTAACAGTTCAGTGAACTCTTTGCCTTTTCACGTGAGGAAGCTGCCCTCCAGCAGCGAGGGCAAAGGGCCAGTGTGGCAGCCTTTTGTATCTGCATTTGTGGCTCCCGAGCTCTTGCCTGGTGTCCAGAAAAAATGAGATAGCACAAGTGAATTGAATGATGGTTAATGCGGAGCATTTTATTGCCAATTAAAATGGCTCTCAGCAGGAAGGGAAGCTGAGAAGGGGACTGAAAGGGAAGGTACCCGCCCCCTGAAGTCCGGCGTCTCCAGCCGAATTCTTCTCCGGAATTACATCATCAAGCTGTCCCTCTGAGGCCAAGCCACTTCTCTGCGACGCCCAGCCATAGTTCCATCTACCAGCAGAGTCTGGAATTTTTATAGACACATGATGGGGGCAGGGCTGGGTCATGGGTGGTTTAGGAAAAGGCAACATTCAAGCGGGAAAACAGGCATTTAAGTTCTCACTTGGGCCACGATTTCAGGCTTTTTGGCTTGAGGGTGGATTTTCTCCAGGCACCCGCCTTTTTCTTCCTAGAATTTGCCCCTGTAGAATTTGTCTGATCCATCAGTACTACCATCTCAGAGATACTGAAATTGCATTAAAATGCTGGTCTCTTTTCTAGAGTCTTCCAAAATGGGCCCTTTCTAGGCTTTTACAGAACCTAGATTTGATCTATTCTCCAAAGAAAAAACATGAATTGGAAATGCTGAAGTCTGGATGTGCTAATATGTGGCTGAGCATTGATAAAGCCTGGTTAAGGAAAGCTCAAGGGAGGGAGTGATGTTTACTTGGAGTGGCTTCCTGAGAACAGTTGGATCCCTAAGATATCCATTTGTGTGTATTGAAACCTTCAGAAAAACACCTAGTACTTATTTACTCCTTAGTACCTAGCCATGAGCACTAATCTGTTGCTACGTTCTGTTCTATGGGCTTTATTTATATATGTTTTTAATCCTCATAACGTGTAAATTAAGTATTACTAATATTCCTATTGTGCAGATGAAAAACCTTAAGTTTAGAGAGGTTAGGTAACTTGTCATGGTTAGATAGTAAGTATCAGAACCAGGATTCTGGGCTATCTTGTCTCAGAGCCTGGGTTGTTAACTACGAGTGTTAGTGAAATAAATGTCTGGATTACACATGTGGATGCATGCAGGGTCCAGGCGGATAATATAAGTGAATGCAAAGGATCAGTTGTAAGGCATCAAACAGGAAGTGGAGGGAACTATGTGAACCAGAGAGCTTAGAGCAGATCTGGTGCTGTCACAGCACCTGATTTTCTGTAAGTCAAGACTCAAAATGGCTGTTTCTGTATGTTCAGGCCTTCCTCTCCTACTTTGGGCAAGTGCTGATTTTCTTGAGTCCTTTGACACAGAGAAGTATGGTGACTGGCTGTTTCCTTGGCACCCATTGGTCTCAGCCTGAAGATTTCATGCATTCTGAGCTCTATATATTTTGGTGTAACTGGATTGTCAGAATAAATAAGCAACTCACTTGTGTTTTATGTGGAGGTAATTTTGACAACTTTCATAAGGTAGGTAAATACTTTTTAAATCTGTCTCAAACTGTATACATTACTGTTGCATGTAGGAAAATGTCTGCCTACCTGCCAGACTAGTACTTAGAGAATAGACATAGCTAATAAAAGTATTTAACTAGGGATATATCATCCATTCTTCTTCTTTATTTTCTCAAAGATCAGAAATGGAGACTATTATATGAGCAATATATAAGGTTGCAGCTCACATTGAAAATGGGACTTTGCTTCTCTCCCCCCTGACTTTTAAAATAAAATGTTATTAAGTACTTATTGAACTAGACACTTCATCCATATTATTTCATCTAACTCTCATAAAAACCCTATGAATAGATATAATTTCACATCATTAAAATGAGAAAACCAAGACTCTGAAAGGTAATTATGTACTTTAAAAAAAATCACTGAATAAATAGAATCATGGGGATTTCAACCTAGTTGTGTGTCATTCTAACATCGCCGCCTGAATTTCAATTCTTCTGGTTTTTTCTGTGTTCTAACCCTTTTAATTTTCATCTTTATTGCATAACTCTCCATTAGACATTTTCAGCTGTTTCTAAGTTGTTATCTTTGCCATTACTGCATGTATACTCCATTGTCAATGATTCTGGTCATATTCAGAACAAACCTCATGATCACCTCATGTTCCATACCCTCCCCATCCTGTAGATGAGGCCAGAAACCCTGGAGTACCTCATCCCCCATACAATCCATCTTAAAGCCCTACTGATTTTACCTCCTAAACATTGTTCAATTACAAAGGACTCTTTTTGTTTCAATGGTTACCATTCTAGACAGAACTACTATAAGCTGTAACTTGCACTTCTGCTGTAGTTCTTATCCTCTATGGCCTCTCTTGATCTGCTGACTTTATTCTCCGTGGAGGGAAAGCCAGGAAGATCATTTCTGTGCAAATATTGATCAAACCAAAAAGTCAATCACCCTATTCCACTCTCACATCCTTGCTTTAAAAAAAAAAAAAAAAAAAAAAAAAGTAGTGTTTTTTTTTTTTGTCATTTTAAATGCAGAGATCAAAATATTTAACCAGATCTAAAATGCCTAACTCAACTGACATCTGTGTACCTCTTATGACTTCTCATACCACAAAACCCATTTCTCTTTACATTTGAGTTTCAAAGAGAGGTAGAACAAGCCAAGTTCCCCCTGCCGATGGGTCTTTGCACACATCATTTTTTGTGTCTAATAAACTCCCTCCTACTTCTCTTGCATGGTCACTACCCACTCTTTCTTTTTCCCTCAGTTTAATATTTATACTTTGGGAAACGTCTCCCAGCCTTCCTAGCCAGATTTTCCCCACTATTGATGATGCAACACTTCACTTCTTAGACTAGGACTTAGTTTTACATCTACTTGGGTGATATAATCTGAGGACAGATTCTAAGCTTCGTATTTTGGAGTCATTTTTGTACATTGTTGTATTCCCTAAACCTATCTCAATTCTTGGAAAAAGTAGTTACTTAATGTTTCTTGAAATGAATGGATGAGAGAATGATTTTTTTGTTTATGTTATTCCCCTGTGCAAATCAAAATGGTCTTCCTTTCATTCAGTAACTATTTTAAAAGATCTGTGAAGTTTGCTCCAACAATTTCAGTGAGTAATATCTTCCTTCTTTGAATATCACAAAAATTATAAATTCCACACTATTGGCCTTTACTTTGTTCTTTCTCTGTTTCTAGGAGATATGACTCTTAAAATGTAGGGTCAAACTGGGCACTTCTGCTGATTTACCTCCTTTACTGTCTCCCTCCTTCCTTCACTGTCTCCCTCCCTCCAATGCTTGTTTCTTAGTGCCACAAATAAAATGCTACTAGTTTAGATTTGGAACTAAAAAAATACTAATTGATGTGAGGTTTCATGAAACTCATTAGGAAATTCATGGATAAAATGTGAGAGGAATAACTTCTCTTGATGTTTAAAAAAATAGTATGACAAAACATAAAATATGTTGAAAAGAAAAACAGGGAACGTAACATAACAGACAAATGCCAAAAAAATTCAGGATAGAAACATGAGAGTCATATGGCATGAAACCTAAGAGAAAACTGTTTTAGAAAATAAAAGGAATCATTTATATTGATTACAAAACAATATGCCAGGCACAGTAGTGTATGCCTATAGTCCCAGCTACTTAAGAAGCTGAGAGGGAGGATCCACTGAGCCCAGGAGTTCAAACCTTGGGCAACATAGCAAAACCACCTCTCAAACAACAATAAAAAAAAACAAAACCAACCAACCAAACAAACGAAAGATATACCCAGTACCTTTCACATTATAAACCTATATGCACTGAATTAGATGGGATCAATATTGACTGAGCAAAATCTGACAGAAATACAAAGTGAAACTGAAATAACAAAATCCTATGAAGCTTTAATCTAAAACTCTCAGAAATGGTCATGAACACAAACAAACATATAGGAACACACTTAAATACACATATGAACATACACAACACTAAAGACAACAAGTAGAGATCGCACATTGTTTACTAATGCCCTCATGGTATTTATGGAGGTTTTGCATATGTTTGGGTCAAATAAAATTTCATTGACTTGCTAAAACTAGATACCACTAAAGCCACATTGTGTGGAAACAAAGCAAAATAAGGAGAACATAATGAAAGGTTATCTAATCACTAGAAAACTGTATACATTAATTTTTCCAATGAATCTTAAGTTAAAAATGAAATCACAAAACAGCTGTATGAAAGGTATCAGCAAATTGTACTAAATGCAACCAAGTGGTACTCAAAAGAAAATTTATGGTATATGAGGATTTTTAAATTAAAATAAATGCATTTAGGTAAGATACATATAAGATAAAATATGCCTGTATTTGGACTAATGTTGCTATTTTGTGATATTTCTTTGGATCTTTTTGTGATAAATTATTTCAGTTGAAGTTGAATTTCTTCTCACTTCCCTCTAAGGCCCAGCACCCTGTATCACAAATTGAATGTGTTTGAAGTACTTATTTCATTACTCTTAATAGTTATTTATAGCATGAAAAACCATATAGTATTAATTTTATTTTTAGTAACCTGTATGTTATGTAACAAAATTCAGTTTGCTTTCTTCCTTCACATTATGTTTTCAGGATCAACTCATACTGACAAATGTATAGAGACCTCATTCACTCATTTTATCTGCTATATAATTCATTCAGTTTATTCAGTCTATTTACCTACAATTAGACCTTCAGATAGTTTTCAGTTGTTTGTGATTACAGATAATACCGAGGAAGACCATCATTATTCCGATCTTCTTATTTACCTGCAAATTTCTCTAAACCTAAAATTGGATTTATACCTAAGAAGTAATATTATTATGAGTTATATATACAAAGATGTTCAGTGCGGGGTTAACGAGCAACAAATTAGAAACTACCTGAGTATCCATATGGTGAATAAGACACACACCGGGGTGATGGTGAAAATAGTAAACAATAACAAAAATAAACAACAGTGCAGCCCTGGTGCTGACTAAATAGAATGCATGAATTGGAGTGGACATGGATTGTACACAATTGGCACAAGAATACTGCTGTCTAGTAGTTTGATTTCAGCCACAGATACATCATGTTAGGTAGCTGCTTTTAAATTTGGGACTGACTTGTATGAATTACACTTGAAGAATGTCCATAATATTCTGTTCAAAGGAAGTAAAGTAAGTTGCAGATTTCCATCTGTAAATTTAATATGACCTTTTTTGGTGAAAAATAGAAAGAAACAAAAAATTCACTGTTTACATGGCAGAGTTGTGGTGTATACACTTTTCTGTAATTTTTTGCCATATTTAGTAATATTTGACTCATAATTTGCATTAACGTTTTTGATTTATCAATTGTATATCCTTCACTGTATTTTATTATTTGCCTTAATCCTTCCTTTAATCAGCTTGTCTCTTTTCCTTCATGTCTCACCAAATATTTGGCAAAGTAAAGAGGGGAAAATGTAGTCAGTTTTTAGAGTTTTGAATTTCAGAAGTTTAACATGTGGGGAAAAAAAAAAAGGAAAGAACTCAAGAAATGGAGAATATATTTGGGAGAACACATGAAAGTTAGAAGATGCTACTCTGACCATTTCCCTACCAGAGAGAAAAGAAGAGAAGAGTTAAAGAGTGAGCAGTAAGATTTTGATAGAATTGAGTAAGCCAGAAAGATACTTAGAATTCCTTCCTTCAGCCATCCTGGGTCAATGCCAGGTTAAGCCCAGGGTAGGGTAATGACAGACTAAAGATGGATTTGAATATCTAAAAGATGTGAGGACTGGGGCCCCTCTCCGGAGAAGAAATGGTTGTATGTCATGTCTAGGCAGATGAGTCTGAGTTAATTTCAAAAGTCAGGACACCCAGGATCATGCTGGATCAGTGTAAGGATTCCTGTACTCCCAAGGGAAGATCACAATACATCTCATCCGTTCAAGAATGACATGAACTTAATACTGGGAGTCATCTGACCTGCCGAAGCTCCACAGGGAAGGGACCTCTACAAATCCACAACCCAGACCAATTAGACAATAATCACCTCAGTAGATGCCACAATGGAAAGATAACAAGAATAAGATGCCATGTGTGCTCCTCCCCAAGCCTTGGCGTTTTGTGAGCTCCCAACTATAGACTTAACTCTGAGGAAGAAGGTGAGTGAGATGGAGGGGAAGAACTGTTCTGATACTATGAGAGCTCCTTCTATAAATTGTAGAAAAATAAAATTACAGTATTTGTATATTTGAGTTTGTAGAGTAAAATTTGTATCTGCCGCTACCTGGCTACCTGGATCTTTTTCTCCTTTCACTTTCTTAAAATCCCAAATTTTACTGTTGCACATCCCATAGGGAGCTTTTATGGAACAGATAGAGATTTTCACTTTTTTTTTTTTTCCTAGAAGCTTGTATGTTAAGGCGAACTTTATTTTAACAGCAGCATGCACTTCTATAATTAAAATAACAAAATTGGTATTTTCCTCCATACATGTAAATAGTAGTTAAAAAATATCAAATTACTTCTTGAAAGTTACATATTTCTAATATATCTCTTTTGTTATTAACTACAGTAATCATTCATATTTTCTGCATTTAAATTTAAAATTATTTGATCAAATGAAATAGATGAAGGCATTTTTTAAATAAAAAGAGAATACCGTCAAATGCTTTTGTTGGACCTCTTCTTTTCATACTGTTTCTCAGCAATTGAAGCAACTATTAGCTCTGCTNTAATATATCTCTTTTGTTATTAACTACAGTAATCATTCATATTTTCTGCATTTAAATTTAAAATTATTTGATCAAATGAAATAGATGAAGGCATTTTTTAAATAAAAGAGAATACCGTCAAATGCTTTTGTTGGACCTCTTCTTTTCATACTGTTTCTCAGCAATTGAAGCAACTATTAGCTCTGCTTATGCCTGTTTATAGCTGGATGGAGTCTTTCAGAATTTTCTTTCTAGGACAGCAAGGCAAAATCAATGGCAGTTTCATCTCTCTTGAAGATTGATGCAGCCTTGCAATGCTTAGCAAAACCATGTGATCTTTTAATCAATCACTGAAGTAAATCTATGCAACTGGTGTCAGGAACCAAAGTCATTTCACACTCACCTTCCCTATTGTTTAGAATCAAAGGAAATGAAATCTAAATTAGACTTGCCGAGCCATACTATTCAGCCTCTACTCCAAAAGGAATTGAAACTTTGTCACTGTTCAAAAGACTTGTCTTGCAATAAGAAAATATGAAGGTTTGTCTATAAATATGAAAGTGATGGAGAATCTCCTGTGGTCCTGGCTCATAAATAGGCTAAGCCAGAATATTGTTGCATGAAACCATAACTTCTAATCACTGGCATATAAACATAGCTGTATCTTTTCATAGGTTCTGGAAAGATTTTGCAGATCTTATGATTCACTACCCTGTCTCACACAAGATTTAATGAAACATTTGTACACTGAAGATTATCTTTTTACTCTTATCCCGAGGAAAGACATTTCTCTAAAAATGTAATTTATAGCCTCACCCTCTTCACTTCTAGGAATCTCTTCCACATAAAATCAACTCTTTATTTAATCCAGGTAAAGGGAAAGATGAGTGAACCAGAGAGTACAGAATGATAAATAATTTAAAAAGTAATTCAACCTTGCCCTGCAGTGTTGTGGGAGAATTGCATAGTGAAGAAAAATATAATGATATCTTAGTAATGTTTTAAGGACTTCTATTAGCTGACCCATCCCAAATCCAAGTGTGTATTAAGGGAGTGGCCATATTCAGTGTTTTTCTCAAATTCAGGACAAAAATAGCATCTTAAGTCACCTCTTCAGTCTCTAATCGAACATGTAGCCTCTCTCTCTGAACACTTTGTTCCTTGCCTAGGATCTAATTAGATTTGTAAGTACAGGAAGAAGCAGAAATATATAGCTGACTAAATAGATGTATCTCTCAGCCTTACACCTATAACCAAAGTCACTAAGTAAGCTTGCAGAACCCCTCAATCCCTCCTCCAACTCCATCTATCTTTTGCTTTCCATTCATAGCACTCAACATGTTGTAGCATATGAAACGTAGGCTCAAAAGCATACTAGGATCTTCTAGCAGATCAGAGGAATGGAAAAGGAATGGAGAACATGAACAGTGTTGAGAAGTTGACTCAACTGTAATCATGGCTACAGATGAGGGGAGTCAGTGGCCATCCTTATCCTTGGATCCATAGAGGTATGGTTAACTTGAACTTGATTCTGGCTGTTCTAAATACCCGAGAGCATGCACTGTAATAGTTGAGACAAAACAGTAGTAGTTCCAAAGCAGTAGTTTATGAAGGGAGGTGGTGGTATCACAATTCTAGACTCTCCCAAGCAACAATTAGGTGTATATCCAAATGAAATTCCAGTTTCCTGGAAGAGGAAAGTTTCAGCAGTATTGGTGTTAGCCCAATGTGCAGCAGAAGCCAGGACATATGAGTAGACTAGACAAATAAGTGGACTTCAGGTGGAGAAGCTGTGGTTCTCTGGACAAAAGATTGTCCAGGCATTACCTTAAGCACACCAGGTACCTGAAGATCAATCAGATCCCACTAGCTGGTCATCTGGAAGCTACTGTTATGTGCTCTACTTTAGTCAAAATTGACTCAGAAACTGGACAAAAATGAGCCATTAGGTTGAGGTCTCAGGGCTGAAGATCTCAGCAGAGCTGAGAAAGTCCTGAGCACCCATTTTGGATGTTAGCCACATGTTTGAGATCTTCTCCCACCCAACCACTGTGCCTCCAGGTGCCCAGGGGATGTATGACATGGATAAACTACCAGATTCCTTCTAGGAAGCATTTCTCTCTCTGATCAGAGTTTAAGACCACATCATCTGTTATTTTTAAGTCTAAGTTTGAAGATGATTTATTGTCATTGCAAAGCATATGTTACTTTGTGTTTTATAAATGGAAACTGGGTGAGATGTATCCTTTGAAAGACATTCTTCCGGGCTATGTTTAATCAAACTCTAGCACTCACAATGTTGTTCTTGGCAGAATTTCAAAATAAAGGCCACTCTGAGGACAGGACATAAAATTATATTATAGCGAGCGGTATTTAAGCAAGATATCAAGATGACAATGCTGATTGCAGTGACTTTGGAATACAGGACTATAAGGTCACACCATGTTGTAAAATTAGGTCAGAACATTTTTGATAATAAGTTATGTTTAAGGGTGATATCACCTAGAAACAGACAACTCGGGTCTTATGATTCCATGGTCTTGTTTTATTACAAAATATAAAATATATCATTAAGAAAATATTTAACAAATGCAAGTGTAACTTTTTTATTGAAATAAAAGATAATAAAAAGCAGGTGATGTATGGAGAATAATACAAACTATACAAGAAGTAGATAGTTACATACCGGAAGATGCATATCTACAGTTCTTATGCCAGGGATTAGACATAGGCAACACAGTAGTATGAATTCTAACAGTACTGATTTTGATTCAAAATTAGTAAGTGGTCTCCTCCACAGTGGTGAAGGCTATTACCTCCTCTGTTTCCAATTTGATGAACAGGATCACTCAGCATTCAAAACGGTGGTCTTCATGTCTCCACATGTCTGTGTCTACTAAGAATGCCTCTACCATCTGGAGAGGAGTCTAGCCTGAAACATTACTCTTGTTGGAAATTTTTTTCTATTTTTCTTTGGAGGTATGACATAGTATGCAACTACAATATTGCTGAAAGATTTTGGAGTTTCAAGAGCACTCTAGCAAAAACCTCATATCCTTCAGAGCATGGTCTGTGTTCTTTGCAGTTCTGTGCAGATTCTGAAATAGAATGCTAAAATCACAGAGTTGGATTCTGTGTTTGTTCTCAAGTCTTGTGACATAAAGGTATTAAGTTTTCTTCCTGAGTAACAATAAAATGTTTCTTTCATTTGATTATTTAGTGTGGCTGAGACTACATCGTGTGCAGGATTAGAAAGAATGATTTATCCTTTAACACCTTTTACTCATATAGTAAGGAAACAAAATCCTGTTAAATCCATGAGTCTGTACCTCAGGGATCCTTTTGTTTTGGATAAATAGGTGCCTCTGAGCCAGTTTAATTTTCCTTTAGAGGTAAGGCGCTTAATGTAAGGACTAGTGTTTGAGCTTATAGAAAGCTGAGAGGCTATGTCTGCACCTGCTTCAGTTAAATAATCGCAAAGCCATTTTGAGTGTAACTTCTGGACAAACCAATTAGGAATGGCCTATTTCAAAGTGAGATCAGAAGGTTATGATATACATGGAGAAGGTGTGATAAAAGATGATTTTTGCACAATGAGGAAGATGCAAGAAAAAGTCACAAGTGAGTGAGAAAGTCTACAGGTCTTGCTACTTCAATAACAGCCAAAATCTCCTAACTCAGGGTGGGCTTTCTCCAGAGACCCTACGCTTGTTTGGGTCAGACAGCATAGCCACCTGCCAGGTGCCTGTTCTTTCTTGTTCAAAAGGAAAGAGCCTAAAATTAAAAAAAAAAAAAAAAAAATCACAGGATTGAAACTCAAAGATCCAGTCTAACCGCCCATCTAATTTTTGTATCTCTGTTGCAATATCTCTTCTGCATGGTCATCCAGTATCAGAGAGTTTATTATCTCTCAAAGCAATTCATGTCATATTTGTAAAGCTCCAACTATTAGAAAGATCTTGCTTGTTAAGACTTGAATCCTCTGTTTATAGCTGCTTCTACTCACTCTTGCCAGTTTTACTACTT
The DNA here is from genome assembly GCF_001698545.2 of Rhinopithecus bieti. NCBI lineage: Eukaryota > Metazoa > Chordata > Mammalia > Primates > Cercopithecidae > Rhinopithecus > Rhinopithecus bieti. Next base: position 166,058 of record NW_016806267.1, read on the forward strand.
GGGGTAGTACTAAATAAATGTAATCCCCCTTGGTTGTGTCAGTTCCTCAGATATTGGTGGACAGCTATCCTATTATCCCTGAGGCTTTATTTATTGTTTTCCTTGGTGGTAAATACTGCCAACTCTTTTGATCATTTTTTGTCTAACATAGTGTTGAAACCCTTGCTTTCTAGTTGCTTTGTTTTGAATATATCTGAGTTTGTTTACAAGTTTTTAAAAATGCAGTATTAGGCCCAGAACCCATTCTAAGATTGTAATAATCCAAAAACAGAGGGGAGCTGGATTCTTGCTCTCCTCTAACGAGGTTCAGTGCCTCCCTCAGTGTTAGGTTCACTATTTTTGGCATCCTCAAAATTTCATTGACTTTTCTAGAGCTTCTTCTTCAGCAAAAGTTCTGCATCTTTTATATTTATAGTCTGTTGATAAGACACATTTTTCTCATTATGTACTTGGGCAGCTGTTTTAGACTCAAATACAGGACCTTGTATTTTTCTGGGTGAAGTTTTAGCATATTAAAATCAGACCAATACTCAGGTCTCCCAGAGTCTTTTTGTATCTAAAACTAGTCAATAAACATATTATCCCTCTGCACTCCAATTTCCTCAGCAATGGGAATAGAGACTACCTCATTCCCACGTGTGTGATCCAGCACATGGAAAGTGCTCAGAATGGGGTAAATATATAATAAGTGCTCAATAAAAAATTATTATAACTTTGCAAGCACAGATAGTCCACAAAAAAAGTCTTTTAACTATGAGGCATATTCATTTATATCATGAAATAAGCTCCAACATATTAGAATAAAATATTTTAGTCAAAATCATACTATTGGTGAAGTTTAATGAAAATGATTTAAGCAACATGATATATGTGAACATTAGAAACCTTTATAATTAGAGTCCAAAAAGAAAATATATATGTTTTAACCTGTATACATTTCCAAGTAAGGGGCTATATAATTGGACAAGTTGAAGCTCATTTTGAATTGCCTCCTAAAATCGACATCCCCACCTCCTAGAACCATTTGCTACTAGCAAACTCTAGATCTATCAAAATGATTAATTGCTCTGCATCTCCTCTATGTGAAATCATTACCCAAAGCTGTACTGGTGGATCCAAGTTGTTAATGACAAAGCACCATGTGTGTGAGAAAGTTGAAACTGTCTTTACTGTCCATCCTCCACCAAAAGAATTAGCAGAATGGCAGAGAGGAAAATGCTTTTATTTGTAATATTCTCAGATCTAGATTTATATCTTTAATCTAGATTAGCATAAGAACATTTTACCTGTATGACCTTGGAAAAATTACTAGCCCCTCATTCCCTCCATTTTCTCTTTCATGGGAATGGGATGATGTAACTTCTATAGTTATGTCACTCTGAAAACTTTGAACTAACATCCATACAATACCAAATATGATTTATACTAGCAGCAACTACAATTAATCGCTTATCTAAATGGATGATGATACGTATCAACAAGAATTTATTTGATGCTGACCAAGTTTCCATCTACAGGATTTGAAAATTATCCATGTCAACAGTACAATCCAATTAGAAGAAAACAGTGAAAGGAGAATCAGAAAATAAGACCACATCATATGGTGATTATGTGCTTTGGAATCAGTGTGTAAGTAAGATCTTAAAAACTTTTCATTTATTAATTGAAAACATAGGATAGAAGAAAGTCAGAAGAGTTTATAGAATAGTCTAATATTCCAGCATATAATTTCAATGAAACGCAGGAGTATTAAAACTCTGTAACTTTACTCAATCTTTATTAAATGACTGCCACATGCCAGGTAACCCAGACTCTAAGAAGACAGTGCCCTTGGTGGTCATGAAATGTGTCTCACTGCACTCTTTCAGTATCTAAGCACTCTTTCTGAACCATGGAATCATAAATTGAAAATATTCTTATCTCAAAAATCACTGAATCATGGAACACTGTTAACATTTTTTTTTTTTCTTTCTCTACACAGAACATTAAGCATGAAGTGGAACGCAACATTAAATTGCCAAGGTTCATTCTTTGAATGGCTTTTTATCGCAATAGTCAGTGAAGTCTTTGTTTGCTTTGTAGAATGGAAGTATGAATTTGGAGAATTAAAGTACATTGACCAAATGCAAAGAATTCAGTCAAATTTAGTTTCTGTACAACATTATTGAGGTATACAATCTCATATAAAATACAGATATGAATTTAATTTGGAAGCAAATGTTTACAGAAAATCTAAGGAAATCTTCCATCACATTCTCCTTTGAAATGGTGAATACTTTTCAATGATCAATTTTCAAGTTTTAAGTATTATACTTTGGTTCTTTATGTATTGTTATTGTTTAAATGATGCATCTGATATTTACCAGAGTTTTGCTTTGGCATCTCTAAATTTTCTATTTATAAACATTCTAAATATTAGAGAATTTTAAAGAACATTTTGAAATAAATCATTATTCATTGAGAAAATATCAAAAATCTTAAATACTTAATTTTTAAAAAGAAAATCCAAGCAGGCTTGGAGACTTCTCGTCAAATAGACTAGTGTATCACACAGTTTACTGTGTCATAGTAAGAACACAATGTTATAAATCACTGTGAAATGAATTTTGCCACAGTGGTCCAATCTTGAGACTACCAAACACTGACTGAGGAAGTTAGTAGTATAGAAAAACTATCACTGAGTAATAACTGGATAATTAGCTATTGGGTATAAAGCAATCAAGAATTACTCACAAAGTAAATCATGTCTAGAGGAGAATGGCTTATGTTATTAACAATTGAAAGTTATTTGTTTTTGTAAAGTTATTCCTGAAAAAGAAATTATCCAAATATAGGAGGACCATCATGCCAAGAAAAGAGGATATATTGTCTAAAAATGAGAGTGCTCTTTTATATGTGTACAAGTGTGCCTTAGAGGCCATTAAGTATGTTGCAAACACAGAGATGCTTTACTGAGAACACTGTGTTTCCAGCCTCAGATTCAGGTCTCACAGCTGGAAATTTGTAGAGGAGATGAGTTTACCTGTGGTGATGAGCTGTATGAAAAACAACCTCTAAACACCAGTCTTTATGGTTGAGAAATTTTGTCTTCCAGCCACACCATCAGCAACCCTGTCCCCTCACCTGTTAATAAGAATCAAGAAGCCCACTAATGCAAGTCTCAGAGGGGGAGATGATACTTGCAAAGCAGACAGTCACAGTTAGGAAGGTAATTTTCCTCATCAGAAGTGTGGAACAGGCAAAGCAGCTGGAAACCCAAAGAAATGAACAATGATGGTTCAATTTCCATGTGCATGAGAAAGCTAAGCCAACTCTCTAGGTTAGGATGAGTTCATATGAGGAGCAATTTAGAAACAGAATTAAATATGTTTCCAAGAAAAGTAATAAAAGTATTTCATGTGCTTACAGGGCAGCATTTCCAAGCAAGATGGGTCATGAGAGAGGCTCCATCAAAATAAGTTTGTTAAATCAGTTTGGGTAATGCTTAGTATTTTATCCATCTCATGGAGTGTCACAGAGCTTAACTTTTTAACATAAAATTTACCATTTCATATAAAATCGATTTTTATACTTAACTAGGTCGAGGGAGGGCAGATGAGTTATTCTCATGAGCAAAGAGAGATGTCAAATGACTGATCCAAATGACCAGGTGCAAGGTGGTGGCAATACCTGCCCCAGAAATTCAGAGCTATTGTCCAGAGCACTTAGAGCCACATCAACTCAACAAAGAGAACCTTGAAAGAAATTATAAAAGTCTTTTTTTCTTTTTTCATCCTTGCTGAAATACAGTTGATAGAATAAATAGCTTTAAAAGAAATATTAAGAGTCAGAAGACATAGATCCCATCACCAGCTCCACCCTTGACTAGCTGTGTGGAACCGTGGGAAATGACATTCCCTCTCTAGGCTTTGGATCCACTGAGCTAGGTGACCGTTGTTATAGGTCCTCCAGCAGGCCTCTTGCTTCTTTTGATACTAGAATTCCTTCTTCTATGAGCTTGCATGGCCTTGTATCCTCACAGGAGCTACAGGAGGTTGGTTTTAATAGAACCAACTCTCCTCCCCCATGTTCTCTCTCCTTTCACCAGAAGGGTGTCACTGGCCATTGACTGAGTACACCCTTCTTCCTGCAGCCGCCCAGTCACAGTGGTTTGTTCAGCAATTGATACAAGATGCCAACTGGGCCAGAGTTCTCCCAAGAAAAAAGTAGCTTTCTGCTGGGGTTATTAAACTGATGAGATATGAGTGTGGGCCCAGGGTCATCCATGTTTTTTCTTTTCTTACCATGTGGAGAGAGATTTTCTGAGAGATGGAGAAAGAGTCTGAGTGACATCAGACATCAGCTTCTTTCATGCGTGATGCACCTGTATCCTGGAACTTACAAGTCACATGAATCAATAAATTGTTCTTAATTTAAAATTAGCTTAAGTTAGATTTTGTTGACTGTAACCCAAAGATTTTAATTAATAAAGTCCATTCTAGCTTGAACTTTGATGATATTAGGAGACATTAATGTTACTTAAAAGAAGAATGTATCATTTTCTTAGAAAGCTCATCTATGGAATGTAGGGGAGGAAGTTTTACACTTGATCTTCTTAATTATTCAGTCCTTGAAAATTCACAGTGGGGAAAATGAATAAAACCCTTGTTCCTGAGCTGAATTTGTAGAAAATTATAAGTAGCCTCGAGATATTTATTTGGAGCACTTTCTTCAGGCCTTCCATATTCATGTTCATCTTGAGTTTGAATATGTAAAGATGAGCCAGCTTTGTGTATGCTGCCTGAAGACATGGGGAAAAGTCAAATTAAATTGTTTGAGTATTTCAGGCCCCGTGCTAATTATAGAGAAGGGTAGAGAGTACTTCATTTTCAAGGGGAGAAGCCAGGATAGTGTGTGGCTCACACAGATAGATCCTGAAGGACATGTGCAAACAGATTAAGCAGAAGATAGGATATTAGCACAGAAGGCCCCTTTAAATTCCATTATTCTTTGCACCAAACTTCCAAGGTCTAAGTTAGTACCTAGTGCAGAGTCATGACTATAATAGATACTAAATAATAAATATTTATTGATGATAAAGATAAGAAGGCCTGGCAAGGCCTCTTTCTCCTTTGGATATAAGAAAATTGAGCCAGCGGACAGGATGTTTGCAATATTCCAAGACTCCACAGAGAAGAAAAGAGAAATAGAGAAGGAATTTACAACTTTCCACATTCTCACAATGTTTAGTCCTTCCTCTCAGCAGTCTTCGATCCTTTTATTAAGCCCTCTAACTGTACAAGTTTCTAACCATCGTTTTGAGAATTTAGAATCTGCCTGTAAATTTCTAGAGACTTTACTTGATAGGTTCTTTTTGTTTTCATTGACCTTCTTCAAATTTAGGGTCCCAGCTCATTTCTCTTAACTTAGCTTTTAAAGATTTTCAAGCCTATGCAATATATAATCTTTGACTTTTCTGTCTCTTAGGGTTTCAGCTTCTTTCCTTTACAATTCTTAGATGAAGATTAAAGCATATATCTTGAGATACAGATGTATTGTTAGACTCCAGACACTTCAAATAAATCTTCTTTACTGAACATAAATTGAACATAAATTGAGACAATTTACTTGCAATGTTTCCTATGCATTGTTTTACTGTAAGCAAATAAATAATGTAAAACAAAGAATTGGGGAATGTGGAATGTGTGATGCTCATTTCTAGTCTGTAGTATAATAAACATGTTTCATGGGTATACAGTAAAGGAAACACTGAGTATGAGAATATGTGAGCATGCACCTGCCTTAATCAATACTACTTAGTATATGAACTACATGATCCTGCTCAATTTATAGGAAAATAAATAAAGCAAAAGAGACACTCTGGATCCCAGAGGGATTCTTTTTCCAAAGCAATCAGACATCTGGAGTCTTGGTCTGATAAAAATCAATGACTCTTTCAGGGCAGTATATCTTTAGATGTGGGTGTGGGAAGGAGTGCATAATGAAAGAGGAATTGGTGAGGGTAGAAAGCAAATATTTAAAAAATAAGAAAAACTATAACCTTCTCTCCCTGTAATAAAATATGCCAACATGTAGGCTATGGCATAATTATATGTGTATATTTATATTACTATGAATTCTAGAAATAATAGGAACAATTTCTTACTCTTGTGGGTAGATTATATACCTTCCCTTACATATGTTTGTCTGTGCCAGTGTTTTATGGTTCAAATGGAAAGGAATAATCTCATACTTTTCAGTAATAAGTAGTAATGTACCATCTATACATGAGTGCTTGAGAAACACTATGTAACTCTTTGAATTATGAGGTTATAAAATATTACTATCTAATGGAAACCAGTTTTAAAATAGGGTTAGGCAGGGCAGCATTTGTTCCAGCATTATTGCAGATCACTTGACCTTTTTAGTATTGATCATTCTATACTTGCATTTACCTACTCAAGAATACTTCAGCAAGCATGCCCTTAAATATATTTAGAAAATAAAACTATCTATTATCCCTTCAAAATATACATGGTTAAATAAATGAAAATAAGCTTTGTTTATTCTCATTTAGTGTATATTGTTATCTAGGTCAGATGCAAGCCACTGTTTGCAATGTGACTGAGGAATATTTAAAAATACATGCAAGGACATGGATGAAGCTGGAAACCATCATTCTCAGCAAACTAACACAGGAACAGAAAACCAAACAGCACATGTTCTCACTCATAAGTGGGAGTTGAACAATGAGAACATATGGACACAGGGAGGGGAACATCACATACCAGGGCTTGTCGGGGGGTGGGGGGCTAGGGGAGGGATAACATTAGGAGAAATACCTAATGTCGATGACGGATTGATGGTTGCAGCAAACCACCATGGCACGTGTATACCTATGTAACAAACCTGCACATTCTGCACATGTACCCCAAAACTTAAAATATAAAATAATTTTAAAAAGAAAAAATACATGTAGTTATCCTTACAACAGTCCTTATAGGAGCTCTTTCTGGAATATTTTAAGCTTCTCAAATATAATAATAAAATATAAGATGTATACATATAAATTCAAAGTATGTTACTATGATCACCATAAATGATATATGACTGATAATAATATTATATAATTAATTTTTCTGAAAGTTAATACTGGACTTTCAAGTCTTTTAAACATTTGAAACAACACAAAAATATCAGGAAAAGAGAACAAAGTGAGATTGGCCATGGAAACAACTTACTATTGAGCATTTAAATTCAGACATTAGGAAACAATTACTACTGAGGCAGCTGCTTTTAAAACATATCCCATTTAAGCTATTGTGCACAGGTCTACATGGGATTTGACAGGTAGAAAAAATATTTATTGATTCCTGTTTGGAGGATTACTGCAGACTTGCTGCTTCAACAGGCTTTTGTCCAACTAGGTTTCAGTCTTACAGAACAAACTGAACCCTGGAATCCTTTCCTGTCATTGTAACCCCCCAAAGTGACAAGTAAGATAAGCCAGGGTTAAGGAAGGCTCTAAACTGCAGGTGGAACAGGTGCTGTGTGCTGTTACAGAAACTCAAAAGCAAAAATGCTTTAGGGAGAAAAACTAGATGTTAATGAGTCTTCAAACACCCTAGTAGTTTCTATAAACAACAGTGCTTATTAGTCTGAATGTGTACTTAGAAGAATTGCTTACTCCCCAGTACAACGGGCTTTACTTTCATGGCTTCATCCTTTGAGAGGGCAGAGATCTAGAAATTTAAGGCACTGATGAGATCATGCATAATCTATCAGGTTAAATACTATCATCTACTCTGGCCTGGCTAGGTGTCTGAAATTTTGCTTTGATTATTGTAAATAACTTATCTCCAGTAGAGGAGCACTTGACTTTTGTGAGAAAACATCTACACAAAAGATCAAGACTGGAAAGATAAAATATATTTTTAAGACACATAATTAAGAGATCTATGAAACATCTTAAGTGAGAGAAAATGTTAAACCAATTAATTCAATGGAATCATAGAATTGGAAGTTTCTTTAGAACCCGTCTGCCTTATTTCAGGGATCAGGCCATTCAGCTGCTTTTAGTGACCAGAACCAAAATTTCTAAAATCTCAGCCCAGTGTGTCTTTCCTTTCCTAATTCAGAGTTAGTATAGGAAGACACAGTAGCAGGATTGACTTGGATCCAGTGAGAAGCCAGCATGACTCAGAAATCAGAAATCATGGACCATCTACCAGGAACTAGTGTGATGTCAGACTTGACAGAGTAGTGTGACCTCTGCTTTCTCTTCCCTCAAGCTGTCCAGCACTCACGCTCTTGCTACATTTTCAGAGAGAGTGGGGAGATTCGTATCAACAATATTAAGAAAAAGAACACTTATCAACAATGGGTTAAGGTAGTTATACAGAGGCCACCCAATTAAGCTAAGAGGTATCACTAGCTGTCTGCCTAGCCTGAGAGCCCACTAATCCACCAGCTGTGTCTCATGAAAACTTCTCCCTGCATTTGCTGTACTTCCAGAAGGGCTTCAGGAAATATCAGATAAGTCCCCCTGGGTCATGCCAGATCAAGCAAGCTTTTACAGGAATCTGTCTCTCTCTCTCAGGGCCTCCCAGTAATTACTGACCAAATGGTGGACTTCAGTGTGGCATGGTAGAACCTGCCTGTTTGATTATTTATTTATCTAAACTTCTGGTCTCTTAAGGCTGACATTGTTTTCTTAGGTGAAACACAGAGAGTGGCTTTCAAAACCTTTTTTTTTTTTTTTTTTTTTAGAGAATGTCTCTGGGAAAGGACCGACACTCAATAAATTCTGAGCAGGATTGAAATGTTTCATTTAAAGCAGTTGTTAGAATGAGGGACAAAGAGAGTCAAAGGCAGAGTGAAAGAGGGAGTGGTGTGGCCCCAGAAAGTGGTTGCTCTGTGGCCGTCGGGGAATAGAGAGTGTAAAAAGCTTCTTGCACACATTGCCTCATCTATAAAACCCAGAACTACTTGGCATCTCTCTAAGTAACAAATGGATCTAAGGGCTGGAGAGAAGTGTTGTTGGCAGGAAATAGTCTCCAGGGCTATATGCATTGCAGACTGTGCATTTCCCTATAGTGCATAGATCACAGATTACAAAGCTGTGTTCACATGCCTTTTGTACCTAAGGACTACATTTTGCAGGTTTTAGTTTGTTTCATGATCACAGTTTCTGGGGGTGAGAGAATAAATATGGATAGTTGAGATAAAGAAAAACTGCAGATTTTGCTTTTGAGATGCAGGGAAGAGGAAAGAGGTGTGAAGAAATATTAAGAGGAACAAGATAGAGAAGATAAAGGTCTTCAGCCTTGGGAAGGCTCTCTCTCAACTTTCAGGACTTTGGTTTAAAATGAAAACCTGTGTTCGATACAATTTAAAATTGACCTGTAGGTTTGATCCCTCCTTCAGCCTCCGCGTGTTTGAAACTCAAAGCATGCGCCCGTACGCAGCAGAGTACAGTGCAAGATTCCTACACTCTAGCTGATTTGTTTTTTTTATCCCAAATCGAGTTCTATCAGACTACTGAATTCACAGGTAAGCTAACAAATCTTCCAGAGGAAGGGACCTGAGAAGAGCCTGAGTTACATTTTAAGTGTCTGGTTTGTCTCAGAGAATCCATTGCTCTGCTTTGTCTCTCCCTTTGAAACATGTAGGCAGCAGATTAACTCAGTGCCACAGAAACTGTCTACAAAACAGAACATTGCCATTTCTTGTCCTGTGGGTTAGTAAAAGTAAATTGACTTCCGAGACTCCTGCTGACTACCTATTGACTATCTCTTGACCCCGGCCCCACCCAGATACCAAAACAACAAACAAGCAAACAAACCCTTACCTGTTTAAAAGACAGGAACAACAAGCAAAACTTCAAAATCCTCTTCTCAATCCTGATATCCACTAGAATTCAAAAAACCATCCTAGGTTGTAATTTCTGACAAGGTTTACTTGAGAGTGAAAAGGACACTTAATAGTGGATATGACATTAAAGGCACTCAAAACTTTTGATCCCAATCTTTGAGTCATTAACATTGTTTACACCAGTTGTGCTTTCTGAGTAAATGGAACACTTTATTGTTATTTGATTTTAGTTACTCTTATAGCTGCCATTGTGAAGTTTTTGAAATTTTAATTGCTCTATAGCATCTTAGTGGATTCTTTATAGTCTTGAAAATATTTAGGATCCCGTCCCAGGCATAAAAATAAACTGCTCAAAACCTTTTGTCAAGTTTATGCTCGAAGCTATTGTGTCCTTTGGGTTATTTTCAGAGGCACGGTTTTTAGGCATTTCTTTCTAACACTGTTGAATTTCTGAGCCTTAAATATGTCAATGACCATCTGTAGCCCTACTCCAAATATCCTTCCCAGTTGGGGTTGTAATACTCATCTCCCACATTCAGGACCTCGGCTAACTCCTCTCAACCCTTTGCCTGGTCTGCGGCAGACTAAATTACAAAGAACAGGCTGAACCTTTATTTTAACCTGGTCTTTTTTGCCAGAAAAAGTAATATAGCAACGACAGTAATGCATCTCATGTTTTAGTAACAATGGTTTACCCCAGGGAGCATTAACATCACTGTGTACCTTAGCTGCTACTTTTCCTTGCATTTTATAATTCCCCTTCCCCACGCCCCGGCCCTGCCCATGGGCAGCATCCCAAAGCCGCCTCGCTGACGTTGGTTAGGGTAGAGACGCTCTCCCTAAAGAGTGTCCAAGCCTTCTCTACTTTCATTAGCGGTGTAATCCTGTGTTCCCGCCGGAGCCTGGCACGGAAGTGTAATCTTCCCGCGGGGGCCTTCCTGTAGTCTCGCCTACCTGAGAGCTGAGACTAAATGAAATATAAAATATTCACGATAAGAGGAAACAAAGGATGCTGCCTCCAGGACGGCTACTGTGCCTGAGGCTGGGCTCTGTCTCAATCATCCCAGGGCCTCTACGTCTGGCCCCACCCTCGCCCCTCCATGGGATCCACAAGTTGAATCGCAGCTCTCCAGGGTGAATTGCCCTGGCCGGGTGCCAGACTCCGCCCCGTCGCCCCGTTCCCCCCCTGCTGGGGAGCGCAGAATGACCACCAGGAGGCCAGGAACAAAACGCTTAAATGTTGCATTTATTAAGGAAATGTTAAATAAGAAAAAAAAAAAAACAAAAAGTCAAAACGGTGTCACGGATGTCAAGAGCACTTTTGTGGCGTAAACCGTGCAGTCACGAGCTACGAGTTCTATTCTGGGTCTTTGTCTCAGGGCCAGCAGGAACGCTAGACACCTCCCAAAAGACCCAGTGGGAAATGCACTAAAAGAAACAACTCACCCCCCTCAAATTCGCAGGCTCCCCCTCCCCCCACCCCTTCTCCCAAAATGACAAAACTTTAACCCCTCAGGCAGGCAAACAGGCCACTGGGGCAGAAAAAGACTTATCAAATATTTGTATTCAAGCAAACAAACACAAAACCTCTTAAAACGGCACGTTACAATCAAAGGTATTTATCGCCTCTCCCCTCCAGGGCTGGTGGGGAGCAGGAGAAGAGTGGGAGCGCACCCGGACACGGATTTGTGAGACCCCATGATGTCTGCTGCGTGGCTTTTAACAGGTCACTTTTCCGGTCACAAGGCGATCAGTGCCGCTGGGTCTCTCCCCTGCCCTCCCTCTCCACTTGCCCCCAGAGCTTGGCCCACCTGCGGGTGGAGAAGGGCCTTCGCCCTGTCGTTCTCCCCGCATTCCAAGTAAGTAGCAGCTTCCAAAGTTCTGCGCCCTAATCGCCGCCTTCTTGCCACTTTCTGCTGAGTCCAGAAGTCTGGGCGCTCTCCTCCGACTGCCAGGCATGAGGACTTTCAGAGGGCGAGGGAGAAACCGGTCGCTCCTTTCCGAAAGGCCGAAGTCGATAGAAATAATTGACTCCGACAGGTTTGCTTCGCCCAGTCTCTGACAGTGAGGGGCACAGCCGGGCTGGCAAAGTGGGCAGGCGTGGGAGCGGTTGCCGCGGGGGCGGAGGGCGGGTCAGTAGGGCCCCACGACCACCGCCTCCACCTCCTTAGACGGTCTCCGGTCCTTCACGAGGAAGTTGATCATGCCCTCGGACTTGATGAGCAGATTGCAGCCGAGGAAGAAGATGCCGAAGACCACGGTGAGTGAGAGCACGCACATAACCGCGATCTGCACCACGCGCATTATGTACAGGCTGCGCTCGTCCGGGCCTCCCTCCGCGAAGCCGTCGTCGGTCACCACGGACGCCTGGGTGCAGCAGCGCACGGCTCGCTCCAGCGCCTCGCTGCTGTTAGCCAGGAACAGGCCCGCCACGTCGGTCTGGTTGCCCAGGGCCGGATTCATCGCAGGAGCGGGCGGGCGCCGCGAGCGGCGCGGGTCAGAGGGGTAGGAAGGCGGCGGCGCTGGAGGAACAGGTGCCGAGCTGAGCGCTCACTCGCAGACTAGCGCTTGCGAGGGCTCCTCGTTCTGCTTTCGAAAGTCCCTGGGCCGTGGGAGTTTCCCAGGAGCCTCTCCGACGCGCGCAGCAGCTAGGCTCTTCTAAAGCCGTCCGCTCCAGCCCGGGCGGTGCTCGTTCCCGGCGCTCGCTCGACTGGGGGCTGTTGGAACTTGGCGGGGCTGGACCAGCCCGGCCGTGGGAGGTGCGGGCAGCCGCGGCTGCAGCGGCGGGGCGCCTGCACTGAGCAAACAGCGGCCCCTTCTGGCCGCACCGCCGCTCTGCGCGCTACTCTTGGGCGGTGGAGGAAGCAAAGGGGCGAACCTGGTCTTCCTTTTTATTGCTTTCTTCTTTTGCAAACTCCGAAGGCCAGGCAGAGGTCACCGTACTCTTCTGGTTTGATGGATGATTAAAGAGTTTGTCGGGGGACGGCGTGGTCAGCTGAAAGTTTCAGAGGAACTGGGACACACCAGCTCTGCGTGTCCTTTCCCGGCTGCCCCCCTGACCTCTGGGCTGATGGAAAGTGGCGATGAATCCCAGGTGCCAGATGGTGCCGGCTGAGGCCACCCGCCCACCCCCTGTGCTTCACTCCGTCTCGCCTGCGTTGGATTCTGGTGGAGTGGAAGTGATCTGAGAATGTTTCTTACAAAGTAATTAATTTGGAAAGATAGAAAGGCATGGAAGAAGGAAGGAAGGAAGGAAAGAAAGAAAAAAGGAAGGGAGGGAGAAAAAAGAGCTCTACACCCAACTTCCTTTACAAAAGCGATTGGGAGACAGAGCAAGGCAGGTTTTATCATGAGGTCTGAGGCCAAGGAAAGGGGATTAGAGGAAGGAGGAGTTCTTCTGTGGCCCTTGGTTGGAGGTGGTTGCCGGGAGCAGGGTCACCTCTCTGGTAAAGGAGGTGAACAGAGTGACCACTTGCTTGTAATTTTAATTGCAGATGAATTTTTGGATGTGCTTCCAGCATTTTGTCCATTGGCAGTAAATCAGTTGTTTAAGGGAATTGCTCATCAACATCCAACACCTAGAACGCTGGCCAAATGCTGGGAGCCCTCCCCATTTACCATAAGCTGATGCATTTCACCCTTAGTCATTTAAACTAAACACAGATGTTTGTATGGGCCTGATTGACGCTTCAGCCATTGTGATTTTGCTGTAGGTTCCAACGAAATTTTATAAACCTGTAGATTAAGTTTCTTAACTCTGAAAGAATACTGCATGTTCCCGCGCCCCCTATTCTATTTTCTTTTCCCTCCCTCCTTTTCCCCATTACTCCCTGCCTTCCTCCTTCTTTCTTTCAGCTGTAACAGCTGGAAACCAGTAACTTGAGCTTTCAATAGAATACATTTACTTCCTATTAAATGTTCTCACCACAAATAACTGATAAAAATTTGAGATAATGGGTACGCTAATTACTCTGATTTGATCATTCCACAATCTTTGTACCTCATAAATATGTACAATTGTTTGTCAATTAAAAATAAAATAAAACTGAAAAGTAGCTGTCTTACCATTTTCAACTCTAAATTTCATTCTGTTTGCTTGGTAAATCCTCTTATTCCTGTTTCTTAAAACGTTATTTATTCCATCTTCAGTGTTCCTTAAATGTTTTTGCACTGCTTCATGACTATAATAAAATAGAATGAAATGCCTTCTGGTTGAGTTCTCAATTTTTTGATGTTTATTGTATATCAGCTGCAATAAGTTTGATTTTTTAGAATAGCTATTATTATTTTGAGGGGGGTGTTTAACAGCTGAAAACTCAGGCTTGGGCTTCTACCACAATTCACTGGCTTATTGTTCTAGTTTCCCATAATTTAATTAGAACTGAAGACTGCCTCACTCTCAACAATTTCTTCTTTGAACAAATTTATTAATAATTGATCAGTAAGAATTTACTTAAATCTCATCATACAATCAGTCTATCTTAGTTAATGTGGGAAGTCCTTAAGAATAATAAAACATAATGTATACATGGAAAATATTACAACAAACGTAAGGCAATATAACGTAATCCTGAAATGAATGGTAGAGAAAAGTAATAGAAATTTAGAAAAGTAAAAGGTCAGAGAATAGAGGCCCACCTCCAGGGATCAAGTTGTACAGAATTGTGTGTGCAACTGAAGTTAGGCGTAAGCAATGGAGAGGGACTAGCCCCTTCTTTATGTGACAAAAACCAAGAGTTAGTTTATAGTACATTGTAAGGTCCAATATGGCAGGATGCTAAAAATGTTAGTTGAATCATTATCAGAATTTGAGTATATTTATTGCTATTAAGAGTAATGCTGTTTTAGTCAGGTCAGTGTTAAAATGATCAAACCTTGGAGTCCAGGAGAGGTTTTATATTTAATCAAATCTTTGGGTGGGAAAGCACACTATTAAAAGACATAAAGTAACGCTATGACTTCATTTCTTTTCTTTCAGGTTTAAGGACTAATCAGTCACAAAATTGTTGACAAGGTAATAGATATTTCCCCCATCAGCTAGTTCAGCTCTCTGGTTTTGTTCAAGACAATCTTGGGATTGTTTCACTTATTTTCCCTCCACTCTGATTTGGTTTAATACAATTACTTAGCACATTTAGATGGAAATTAATTATAAACTTAGTCATACAAAAATCATATTTATTATTCATTCGTTAATTGACTTAATCTGTGTTGCTGGAGAAACCTTTATTTATCTTTTACAGAATCCCTTTTATTTATCTTTTCCTTTTGTATTTTCAGTGAACAGTTTCCTCTCAGTTTTTCTCCTTTTATTCACGTGTTTCTTAGGAGAATCTTCCAAGTGTGAAAAAAGAAATCTTTAAGAAATGTTGACAATGAAAACTTAATTTCCAGAAAATGGATGGACATATGGTATGCAGGGAGCATACTGGTAATTCACTTTAAAGCAGAAGTTTTGATACTAAGAAAGACTAACTGCTGTATTTATTTAACTAGGGTCCTCTTCTACTTCATCGGAAATAGGTAGGTGTGATTTTATGAAAGTTAAAAGACTCAGTATTTTATAACATACATGTTACACAAGGAGAGAAACACTGCCTACTCTTTCTGGAAAATATATCTTTGGCCTATAATGCATTCTGTAAGGGTATTCCAGGCTGATATGGATGGTTGCTGTAATTTATAGTTTGAATAGCCTTGAAGTAGGACCAGACACTCAATGCCAAAATATTTTTTATTTTCTCTTTTTGTACATTATGAAAATATTAAGCAGATATTTTAAAAAAGGAAATATCAAATGTTGAAAGGTTATTTATTGCTTTGGGGTAAGCTTTTTAAAAAATAAATTACATTATATTACACAATGTAAGTAGGAGTAAGAGTAAGAACTCATATTCAGAAGCCATTCATAATAGTAGATTCCATAGCCAAAACATAAGAAAAAAGCCAGAAATAAGCAAAATAGGTAATTGAACCACCAAAATAAATGTCATAAAAGCTAAATACCTAAGCTCATATATTTCACCCTTAGATTACCCCTCCCCATATTCTTTCTCAGAACCTACGCACTTTCATTTTTCGCAGTTTTAACTCCTTTGTTTTTCTTAATGACAGAGTATCAGTATCAACATGTGGGCTGAAAAGGAGGAAATGGCTAGGGGTAGGTGCTTTTACAACCACAAAGAGTAACAACAGAAGGAAAAAACAGAATGTTGAACAGCATACACAGATTTTCTAAGAGCATTAAGTAACAGTTTGGAGACATTTAATATAGAGACAAGCAGTCTAAATGGCAAGTAGACTACATAAAGGCATGGCTTTCAATCCTGTTGTCTTTACTTACAACCATGTAATCTTGGGCAAGATTTTTGATTTTGTTTTTGTTTTTTTGAGATGGAGTCTTGCTCTGTTGCCCAGGCTGGTGTGTAGTGGTGCGATCACGGCTTATTGCAACCTCCGCCTCCCAGGTTCAAGCGATTCTCCTGCCTCAGCCTCCTGAGGAGCCAGGCTTACAGGCTGACACCACCACACCTAAGGAATTTTTTGTATTTTTAGTAGAGAAGGGTTTCACCATGTTGGCCAGGCTTGTCTCAAAACCCTAACTTCAGGTGATCAGCCTGCCTTGGCCTCCCAAAGTGCTAGGATTAGAGGCGTAGCCACCGCACCCAACTTTTTGTTTTGTTTTGTTTTTTAAACCTCTATGTACCTCATTTACTTATCTGTTAAATGGGGATAATACTTTACAGAATTTTGAAAGGATTGATCTAGTCTATGGAAACAACTGGAAAACAGTACCTAACACATAGCAAGATCTCAAATAAAGATATATTGCAATAGTTCCTGAGGTGGACATCGATATACATAAGTCATTAAATGAAAAAAGACATTAAATCTTCTAAGAAGGCTGGAAAGTGAGTGAAACATTTTGGAAAGATTTCCATATAAAATGGTTGACCTTGGTGAGTAAAAAATGCTAAGGATAGGGAGAAACTGGAACCCTTGTGCATTGCTGGTGGGCATGTAAAATGGTACGGCCATGATGAAAAACATTATGGTGGTTCCTCAAAAAATTAAACAAAATTACCACATAATCCAGCAATTCCACTTCTAGGTATATACCCCTCAACATTGAAATCATGTACTTAAAGAGGTATATGTATACTAATGTTCATAACAGCATTGTTCACAATGGCCAAAATGTGGCGGCAACCCAAATGTCCATCAACAAATGAAATGTTAAACAAAATGTGGTATTTACGTAAATGGAATATTTTTCAGCCTTAAAGAGGAATAAAATTCTTTTTTCTTTTTTCTTTCTTTTTTTTTTTTTTGATACGGAGTTTTACTCTTGTTGCCTAGCCTGGAGTGCAATGGTACAATCTTGGCTCACCGCAACCTCCGCCTCCAGGGTTCAAGCAATTCTCCTGCCTCTGCTTCCTGAGTAGCTGGGATTACAGGCATGAGCCACCATGCCCAGCTAATTTTGTATTTTTAGTAGAGACGGGGTTTCTCCATATTGGTCAGTCTGGTCTCGAACTCCCAACCTCAGGTGATCCACCTGCCTTGGCCTCGCAAAGAGCTGGGATTATAGGTGTGAGCCACCACGCCCAGCCTTGAAATTCTTATAGATGTTACAACATGTGTGAATCTTGAAGACATTATGCTAAATGAAATATGCCAGATAAAAAAGAATCATATGGTATGATTTCACTTTTAAATGAGGTACCTGGACTAGCCAAATTCAGAAAGCAGCATGATAGTTACTAGAGGTTGGGTAGTAATAGCAGTTATGGGTACTGAGTTTCAGTCTGGAATGATGAAGAATTTCTGGAGATGGATAGGGTGATGGTTGCCCAAAAATATGAATCTACTTAATGCTGCTGAATTGTACATACAAAAATTGTTCAAATAGTAAGTTTTATGTTTTATGTACTTTACCACAGTAAAATATTCTAAATATTTTAAACTCGATTTGACGTAAATATTTATATTTTTGAAAATACAGAACACTTAGAAAATAATCCCCCCAAATTTATTACTCTCATAGCTCAAAGATACTCACCCTAGTAATGTAGACTATTTTTTTCCTTTTTACTATACTTATTTGAACATAGCCATGACTATGTAGTAAATACAATTTTATACTTTGCTTTTCCTTCTTAATACTACATATGCCCATGGCATTAAAAACTTATATACACATTTTAATGAGTATAGTATTCCATTATGTGAACATACTATAATTTATTTATTAAACCATAACTGAGCAGTTATATCGATCTCAAATATTGTTATTGAATTAATTATGCACAAAGAACATTTTTACTTATAATGTTTCCTATATTTAAATTACACTTTTAGGATGAATTTACAAAATTGAAATTTTAGTAAAACTATTGTTTTACAAAAGCAAAAGCAACCAAATTGTTTGCCAAAAAAGGTGTTACCAATTTTTACTCCTATTTGTAAAGCATGCAAATACCCATTTTATCATAATCTTTAGAGCATTAGTTCTTAACTTTGGCTACCTGTTAAAATCACCTAAAGATACTTTAAAATTTTTAATACCCAAACCAAACCCACAATGATTAAATCAGAATTTCTGGAGGTAGGGCCCAAATGTCAGCATTTCTTAAAATTTTCCAAACGCTTCAACAGTCTCGCCTGATTGAAAACCATTGTTTAATGTTTTCCAAGCTTGCCTTAAGATCAACTAGGTTGGGAATGGGGGTAACTGGTTTCTGTCTCCTATTGCCAGTCAATTGAATTCGAGTTCTGCACACTTGCTTCCTGGGTCCATTTACTGAGATTTTGCTTTGGTGGTTTTGAGGGGATTCCTATAAATTTGTGTTTTTATGCATAACCCCAGAAAGACTGATCTTGAACACCAAGAATTATGATTTTTAATATTATGGTTGCAAGTTTGACAGGGAAAAGGTGCTACCTTGTTTGAAATTACGTATTATTATTGTAGTGGACAAATTTTCTATAAATTTCTCATAGGATTGTATATCCTGCTTTGTAAACTTTATGTTCAGGTTCTTTGTCTTTCTCAATTGATATTTTATCTTTCATATTGATTTATAATGTCTTCTTTTATCACATATATTAACCCTTTTGTATGACATATTTGTAAATTGATTTCCAGCTCATTTGCCTTTTAAATTATGCTGTATTCTTCTTGGACATAAGGAATTTTCTTACATATGTAGATAATTTTCATCCGTGATTTCTTTCATTGCTTTTAAACTTAGAAAGTTCACTCTCATCCAGAATTTAATTATTATTTACACATTTTCTTTTTATTAAAAATATTTTTTAGTATTTGCATTCTCTTTACATTTAACACAAGGGAATATCTGAAAGGTATTTATGTGTAAGATAGGTTTGCCGCCACCCAAACAGTCCATCAACAGGTAAATAATAATGCTGACACAATTTTTGAATTCAGAACTTAAATGAAGGATTTCAGGTATCTTTTTCTTTACAATAGAAAATATATTGCTGGGCCAGGCACAGTGACTGACTCCTCTAATCTCAGCACTTTGGGAGGCAAAGGCAGGAGGATTGCTTGAGCTCAGGAGTCCCAGACCAGCAACACAGCAAGACCCCATCTCTACAAAAAAATAAGAAAGCTTTAACTGGGTATGGTGGTGCATGCCTGTAGTCCCAGCTACTTGGGAGGCTGAGGTATGAGGATTGCTTGAGCCCAGGAGGTTGAGACTGCAGTGAGCTGTGATCGTGCCACTGCACTCCAGCCTGCACAACAGAGCAAGACCCTGTCTTAAAAAACAAACAAAAAAGAAAATATATCACCTTCCTTTTGTTTTTTTGTTTGTTTTTTTTCTCCAAGAGTATTGTTCTGTCGCCCCCAGCTGGAGTGCAACGTTACAATCTCGGCTTACTGCAACCTCTACCTCCTGGGTTCCAGCAATTCTCCTGCCTCAGCCTCCCGAGTAGCTGGGATTACAGGCATGTGCCACCATGCCCAGCTAATTTTTGCATTTTTAGTAAAGACGGGGTTTCATCATGTTGGCCAAGCTGGTCTCAAACTCCTGACCTTGTGATCCACCTGCCTCGGCCTCCCAAAGTGCTGGATTGCAGGCATCAGCCACCGTGCCCAGCCTCACCTTCCTTTAAATGAAATTTGTAAACTTTAAGCTTCTAAAATGTAGAGACTGTGTCTGTCCATTTTATCTTTTGATTTTAGTATTTATATTCTTATGGCACTCAAAATTATTATGTCATAAGGGTAGATCAGAGGAAAAATAACTGAGGTAGCGGGAACAGCAGTAAAAATTAAACCAAGCGCATGCCTTTTCATCTTTTATTTAAATACATTCCCTCTATCTCTTACCTGTGACATCTGATGACAGTGGACTTCTTTCTATGGGAGGAGAGTGAAGACTGTCCTTTTGTTACCCAGTTGACCGCACTGAGTCAGGGCTTTCTTTACATGCCAGGCATGTGAAGTAATGTTGTCAGTAGTAGCCACAGTGCTCTCTCATCTGTTAATACCTCTTTAATGTCGTTGAAATAATGGGCCAAGGAAAGCATGTAATAACTCACCCTAAGCTTGATTTAAAAATTCTGACCACTGAGCATGCAGAGTTTTCCGAATGATACATCATAGACCTACAGCATCCTATTTTTAGATGTGCAGCATACAATTTTTGCCTCCACAGAATTTTTGTCATTATTTCACTCTGATTTTCTGCGTACTCTTTAAAGTCTGCATGATTTAGACTTCAGAGTGGAAAAGTCACTGAACTGCTTATAATCTTCCATGTCACTGACGTATCCCTTCACATCCTAAGAAACAAGAGTTGCACCAGCTTCAATATGGGGAAAAACAGGTGGCTGCAAGGAGGCACAAAAGTTGCAATTGCTCCAGTTTATCTGATTCAGCTCGATTAATCAGAGGCGGGATTATATCTATTTCCACAGGTCAAGTTTGTGTTATTTTACGCCAATATTTATTTTAAAAACGTGAAGGAGAAATCATCCCAGAAGCAAAGGAGGAAAACGAAATCTCTTCAATAACATGTTCAATTTAGACTTGTAGATTTGTACTCATGAAGATTTACAACTTGTGCAAATGTATAGACACAAAGGAGAGAAACAATGAAGGTCACCTATTTTCAGATAACAAGCAGGGGTAGCAGCGTTTCTGTGCGTATACACTGACCATAGTGGCAACAATAGTCCAACATTTACTGTATGCACACCTGTGATTCTGCAGTTGACAAATATTAAAAGTCAATGTGATGGATGTTGTTGGGCAAGTCGCCTACCAACATCACTCTGCTCAATTTCCTTATCTGCCAGCCATTTCTCTTTTCCCTGCAATATTGTTATGGCAATTAATTAGTGTATTTATCCAGGAAATATTTACAGAGCATCTTATGTGTATAACATTCTCTAGGGGTATAGATCTAAGGGACACAGTCTCTGCCTGCCAGAAATTAGGGAAGCAGACCAGCAAAAAAGCAATTATTGTAGCCTGTGATAAATTCTATGGGAAATATACGAAGAGCATCTAATCCAGACTGGGGCACTGGGAGAGTGGTAGTGAGGACATGATATATGTGCTGAGTCATGAAGGATAAATAGGAGAGCAGCTAACCAGGCGAAGCATGCCAAATGCACCAAAGCATGAGAGAACATGCATTTTACTTTTGTGTGTGCAAGTAGTTCTGTATTTTTGGAGTATTGACTATTACAAGTTTGGGAACAATCAAGGAATTTGACGGGTCCAGATCACGAGGGCTTTTTTTTTTTTTTTTTTTTTTTGGCATCTTAAAGAATTTGGATTTCCACTTGCAAGCCATGGGGAGACATTGAAGGGTTTTAAGCAGCAGCAGACTAAAAAAGTCAGATTTGCATTTTAAAAAGAACCTCTGCAGGAAGTCCAAAGGAATATTAAGGTAAATGAAACTTCTGGGAACAGTATAAAGTCTTATACATTACATGTTAAATAAATCATACCACAAGTGCCTGGTAGCCAAAGGAAGGAGGTGGGTTCTCATTTCTAGAAACTCATTTTGTAATTCACTGACAACAGCATCCAGAACATGAATATCCTTGTTTTAGTTTCAGTTTATTCAGTTGTGCTGGACACCTTCAAAGAGGACATTGTCACCATAGCAAACCTGATTGAAATGCCCAAGAGAAGCACTTCCACCTGGTGAGCCTCAGTTCTTTCTCTGTGAAGAAGGCTCTTCTTGTAGTGTGTCTCCGCATTCAGCATGTCACATTCATACACACTGAGCAGTGACACTCAGTCCTTGCTAGGGTGTTCTTTTAGTCACTATTTTTTTTCCTCAGCCACCTAGAGCTATAGTATACAGCTCCACATGAAGGTTTTGTGATGCTTAACAAACAATTATTTTTCAGGCTGCTGAGTGACCCACTTCAACCTTAATAGTCACCAACCACCTCTATGTCCTACCCAAATAATGATGTTTTTGGTGGGTCTTGAATCCAGCTGCTAGTCTGACTGCATTCCACAACATCATTGCTAGAGAGCCTGCCTTGAATTTAATCTCTATGGAGCTGGTGTGGTGACACTGCTGAGTCCAAATTCTGTAAGATGCATCTGTGATACACCCAGAGCTATTTCCAGTATTAGAAGACTCAGACAATTGAAAACGCTAAAAAAAAAATAATGGAGCCTGCTATGGTTTGACTGCGTCCCCTTCAAAATTCAGGTGTTGCTAATGTGATAAAATTAAGAGGTGAGGCCTTTGATTAGGCCATAAGCGCTCCTCCCTTATTGGTGGGATTAGGTGCCTCTGTAAAGGCACCAGATGAAGGGAGTTTGTCGTCTCTTGCCATTCTTCCTTCTGCTATGTGAGGACAGAGCAGGCATATTGATCTTGGACTTCCTGGCCTTCAGAACTGTGATAAATAAATTTCATTACTTTAAGTGAAACAACTGAGAGACAGAAAGTCAAATACTGCATGTTCTCACTTATAAGTGGGAAGTAAATAATGTGTACACATGGACATAGGGAGTGGAATAATAGACATTGGAGACCAGAAGGATGGGAGAGTTGCAGGGGTTGAGGGGTGAGAAATTACCTATTAAATAAAGTGTACACTATTTGGGTGATGGCTACACTAAACGCCCAGACTTCACAACTACACAACATATCCATGTAATAAAAGTGCACATATACTTCCTAAATCTATAAAAACAATAATACAAATAAAATAAAAGACTTGTAAGCTTGCTTTCTCTTTTAAAAAATAAATTTTTGTTCTTTATATATTACCCAGTCTGTGATATTTCATTATAGTAGCACAAACGAGACTAAGAGCCTTGTTCTACCTTTTCAATAACTGACTCTTAAATGTTAAACATCTCTTGATGCTCCTGGTAGTACAAAGATTGTTTGGATAGCACTCAGACATTTAAAGAAAAAGAAGACAGTTGGTGGGGCATGTTGATTGTTCCTAATGCAAGGTTATATTTCACTGTTGCAGTGTATCCAAGGTTATATTTCATTGTTGTAGTCAGTAATTACTAAATACGAGTGGAATTACTAATCCCCAACCTATGTTTCGATTAATACAAGATAGGGCAAAATCAAGGCAACCCACCATTTTGGAGAAGGACTTTAAGGGCATGATAGGTAAGATCACGTGTATACAAATGGTTCCTAGGACCCATTGGTTCTCAAACCAGATATTTAAGAGTAAATAAATTGTGTTTGTAATAGCATATCAAAACTGTTGCAAAGTAAAATTTCTTAGCATGCATAGTTAGGTTATGTCACTCAAAAGAGGAAGCTTCACTGAGGTGGCAGGATTATTAGAGCGCAGGATTTTGAAGCTACAGTGAGATATAATCACACCCCTGCACTCCAGCCTGGGCAAAGCAAGGCCCTGCTAAACACACACACACACATACACACACACACAATACAAAACAGGGGCAGCTTCCGCAAAGCAACATTCAATGTTGCTGATTCAAAGCAAGTGAGCTTGCCAATGTGTTTCCTATTCTGTCTAGAAGATGAAGTGTCCTGGCACGTGAAATTCATTTGTTCAGTTCTTGTGACAGGAATATCTCTGTTAAGATGGCTCCTTTGGATGATATTCTAATGGTATTAAAAGTTATCTATGTTTTCCATTAACTTACTGAAAATTTTTTTAAAACTTTAATGTTTTGGATTATTCATAGATAAAATAAATATAGGCAATATTTTTTAAAATGATTGGTATTTTGCCTGTTTAAGAAATGTTTAGTCATTTGCATGGATAAAAGACAAATATTTTATTTATTTATTATTTGTGAATTTATTTTGAGACAGAGTCTTGCTCTGTCACCCAGGCTACAGCGCAGTGGCACAATCTTAGCTCACTGCAACCTCTGCCTCCCAGGCTAAGTGATTCTCATGTCTCAGCCTCCTAAGTGGCTGGGGATTACAGGCATGCACTACCACTCCTGGATAATTTTTGTATTTTTAATAGACAAGGGGTTTCACTATGTAATACATTTTGCAAATGTTACTTCAATATCAACTTTCAAGGACCAAAATAAACCACAAATCAGCTTCATTTATGAGTAAATACAAAATTGGCTGAGCACAGTGGCTCACACCTGTAATCCCAGCACTTTGGGAGGCCCAGGCAGTCAGATCAAACAAGGTCAGAAGTTCAAGACCAGCCTGGCCAATATGGTGAAACCCCATCTCTACTGAAAATACAAAAATTAGCCAGGTGTGGTGGTGGGTGCCTGCAATCCCAGCTACTTGGGAGGCAGAGGCAGGAGAATCACTTGAACTCAGGACCTGGAGGTTGCAATGAGCCAAGATTGTGCCACTGCACTCAGTCTGGGTGACAGAGGCAGACTCTGTCTCAAAAAAAAAAACAAAACAAAACAAAAGAAAAGAAAAAGTTATAAAGGAATATGTATTAACTCAACCTGATAGTATCAATATAATTTTATACCACAACTATGATTTATTTTAGGAATTAGTGGATGATTTAATACTATAAATCTATTAATATGGGACATTAATTTGATGTAATATGTGAACATAATTTATCTAATTAGGATATTAAATGAAAAAAGCAAAATCATTCGAACACAACAATAATTATTATTTAACTTAGCAATAACAGATTATGGTATGTTAGAAATGAATCACTTCACAATCGAATAAAAATTTAACAGATATACAATAAATATAAGAAAAAATGCGAAGCTTCACAAAGGCAAGGTTTGAAACTTTACTAAGAAACATAAAAGAAGATTTGCGCTGATAATATACCACATTCCTGGATAAAATACTTAATAGTAAAGACATTAATTAGATTTATAACTACAATGTGATTTCAGTCAAAAATCGTAAATGGCTTTGATACTTAGGAAAATAACTGGAATCATTTAGAAAGGGAGATAGTGAGCACAGACTTTCCCTGTGAGAACGAGAACAGTATGGTACTAATGAAGGAAAAGCCATGCCAGAAGATCATATCTGAAAACTCAGAAACACACCCAAACCATATGATCTTTCTTTCTTTCTTTATTTTCTTCAGATGGAGTCTTGCTCTGTTGCCCAGGCTAGAGTGCAGTGGCGTGATTTTGGCTCACTGCAACCTCCATCTCCCAGGTTCAAGTGATTCTCTCGCCTCAGCCTCCCTGGTAGCCAGGATTACAGGCACCCGCCACCATGCCCAGCTACTTTTTGTATTTTTAGTAGAGACGGGGTTTCACCATTGGCCAGGCTGGACTTGAACTCCTGCCTCAAGTGATCTGCCTGCCGCGGCCTCCCAAAGAGCTGGGATTACAGGTGTGTGCTACCATGCCTGGCTGTATTATCTGTATTTCTATATGAAGCATTTTAAATCAAAGGAAGCATTTTGTTATATAGAAGGCCAAGGAAACTGGTTGTTTATAAAATACTAAAATTACAATTCCATTTAAAAAATTGATGTAAAAGTGACTAAAAGGGCAAACTACACATAAAGGAGGAAACATAAGCAAAATACTAGGAGTTCAGAGGATTCTGCCAGAATGATGGTAGTGGGTGGTAGAATCTTTTATGAGTCTTCTCAAATCTCACCATTCAAACACATAGGGAAATTAGGATATGAAAGTCTAACTTGAAGACAGCATCTACAACAAATGGAGGTGACAAGACATCCTCATTAACCCTAAAGTATGAGTGAGTAAGGACAAACCACCAGCAGCTACAAGATCAGTGTGGTGTCAGCATCTGCAAAGGAGGAAGCAGAAGACAGCAACAGTGTATCTGACAGACATCAGAACACCTGATTAACTAAAAGTTACTAATCCAAAGTTTAGCAAAGCACTTGAGGAACATTAGCTACAACTTTATGGGTGTTGCTTTGCACAATTCATAACAGGTGAATGCAAGTGGTCTACATAAAATACTATAGAAGCTAGCAAAGAAGGTGAGACATAAACTCTCAGCATTAACCAACCACATTTCCTTTCAAAGTCTCATACTGCTGGGAATAGAAAACAATTTTAGCATAACAAAAACAACAGAGGAAAAATGAAATAATGTTCACATAAAAGTGCAGATAGGAACAGAGCTAGAAAAACTAAAAATAAGCTGCAATAATCTTGACCCAATTGATATTTATGGAATGCTACCCTCAGCGATTGCAGAATATATATTTTCAGCATGTGTGATACATTCACCAATATAATACACGTGTTGGGTTCTAAAATTAGTTTTACTAATTCCAAAAGTATTGAAATTGAAATAGAGTATATTGTCTGATCATGACATAGTTAAATTAGCATTCATTTACAATAAAACATCTAGGAAAACCTCAATATTTAGAAATTTAACAAACAATTTCTAAATAATTCATGGGTCAAAGGAAAAAAAGAAAATTAAATGCTCAAACTGAACGATAATGTGAAAACAATATATTAAAATGTGTGGGGCATAGCAAAAGTGGTATTTAGGAAGACACTCAAAGCTTTAAAAGTTACAAAAGAAGGACCTAAAATGAAGAGCTAAGGTACCACCAGAAGAAGCTAAGAAAAAAAGAGCAAAGTAAATAGAAGACAGAAATAATAAAGCTGAGAGCAGAAAGTAATGAAATAGACAGCAGACAACAATAGAAAAAATTAATGCAGATACCTGGTTCTTTGAAGATATCAACAAAATTGATAAGCACCAAGTAAATGTGATCACTGTTTCACAGAGAGAGAGAAAGGAGGGAGAAAGAAAAAATTGCTAATATTAGAAACGAAAGGTCTTACAAATATTAATGGAAAATAATGCAATATTGTCAACAACCTTTATTTTAAAAATTCTATAACTTTAATGAAATGGATAAATTTATTGACAAATGTAACATAAAATATGACAATA
>NW_016806267.1:196923-201329 GCF_001698545.2 Rhinopithecus bieti
TGTTTTAAATCCAAAATCTTCTTACTCAGAAATTTTCACATGATTTCACTGGTTAATTCTGTCACAATTTAAAAGGAAATAAGACCAATCTTACACAGCATTTTCAGAAAATAGAATAATAATAATGAGGGAACATTCTCCAATTCATTATATAAGACCATACAATCCTAATAGAAAACCTGACAAAGATACTACAAAAATAAAATCATTACAGATGAATATTCTTGTGAATATAGATATTAAAATCCTTAATAAAATATTAGCTCATCAAAGCCAACAATGTATGAAAAGGAAAATATATTAGACCAAGTAGGGTTTATCCCAATAATGCAAGCTTAGATTTAACATCAAGAAAAAAAAAATCATAGTAGTTTGCTCTATTAGTTCATTTTTGCATAACTATAGAGGAATACCTGAGAGTAGGTAATTTGTTTAAAAATGAGGTATAATTGGCTCACAGTTCTATAGGCTATACAAGCACGGCTCCAGCATCTGCTTTTTATAAGGTCAGAGGATAGGGCATTCATATAAAAACAACAAATACATTTTCGTGTAATAGCAACAAATAACACTTAGGAATAATTTTAGCAAAAAAATGAATAAGACCTCTTCACTTACAACTATTGAACATCACTGAGAAAATTTAAAAGGCCTATGTAACTAAAAGATATACCATATTTACATATTTCCTTTCTTAGTATTGTTAAAATATAATTTTCCCAATTGTGTGTATGTATTTTTCCCAACTCAATTTCAATCCAAATTTTCCACAGACTTAAAGTATAAATTTATCAGATGACTCAAAAATGTATGTAGAAATCAAAATGACCTAGAATCCTGAGGGCAATTTAGAGAGAAAATTAATTTGGTGTCATGCACTATTTTAAATGTGGTTTGGCAACAAAAGGATAGACATAAGGGTCAATATAATAGAATAGAGGGTTCAGAAATAAACTTATACATATATGACCAATTGATTTTCAATAAGTACCCCAAAACAATCCAATGGGGAAAGGAACTTTTTAAAAATGTTGCTAGGATAACTGGATAAATATACGAGGAAAAGTGAACATTTACCCTTACCTCATACAGTGCTAAAAAACTAACAAGAAGTGTATTATTAATATAAATGTAAAAAAGTAAAATTATAATATTTCAACAAGGAAACAGAAGACAAACCTTTGTGACCTTAATGTAGGCAAAGGTTTCTATGAAAGGAAAGTATAAGTCATTCAAGAAAAAATGGTAACTTAGATTTCATCAAAATTTAACAACTTTGCGCTTTGAAAGAAAACTTTAGCAAAACAAAAGAAGTAAGCCACATAATAGGAGAAAATATACATATCAAGAATATATATAATGGTCTTATGGGCCTATTAGAAGACCAGAAACCTAATAAAAATGAACAAACTATTTGAATAGATACTTCTTTTTTTTTTTTTTTTTTTTTTGAGACGGAGTCTTGCTCTGTCGCCCAGGCTGGAGCGCAGTGACCGGATCCCAGCTCACTGCAAGCTCCGCCTCCCGGGTTTACGCCATTCTCCTGCCTCAGCCTCCCGAGTAGCTGGGACTACAGGCGCCGCCACCTCACCCGGCTAGTTTTTTGTATGTTTTTTAGTAGAGACGGGGTTTCACCGTGTTAGCCAGGATGGTCTCGATCTCCTGACCTTGTGATCCGCCCGTCTCGGCCTCCCAAAGTGCTGGGATTACAGGCTTGAGCCACCGCGCCCGGCCCTTGAATAGATACTTCTTAAGAAAGATGTACAAATGACCATTAAGTACGATGGAGAAGATTCACAGTATCTCAGTTGGGAAAATGCATTTACAATCAGAATGAGATAATACGACATAGACTAGTTAATCTTGCCTTCTGAAAATAGACATGATTTTACTTCTTTTTCTTGATTACTTTGCCTTTCTTTTCTTCTCCCTTTTATTACAATGACTAAAATGAAAAAGAATATACTAAGTGTTAGTGAAGATGTGGAACAACTAGAATTCTCATACATCACTGGTAGGGCTATACAATGGTACAATCCTTTAGAAATCTGTTTGGCAGTTCTTAAAATGTTAGACATGCACCTACTGTAAGCACACGTCAGCCTGGGCAACAGAAAGAGACTCTGACTCAAAACAAACAAACAAACAAACAAACAAACAAACAAACAAAAACAACAACAACAAAAGAAAAAGACTAATTCATTTCACTCCTTGGCATTTACCCAAGAGAATAAAAACATTTGTCCACAGAAAAATGTATCCAAGAATACCAGTATAATAGTAGTAACTTACATCACAGGAGCCCAAATCTAGAAACAACCATAATTCCAATAAAGACATGAATAAATAAACACATTTTGTTTCATGCATGCAAAAAAAAAAAAAAATACTCAAAAAAACAAAACAAACGAACAAAAACCAAAGGAACCTACTGATGCGAACAACATATTGGATGAATCTCAAAATGCTGATTGAAAAAATTCATACAGAAAAGAGAACATACTATTTTGTTTTGTAGATACAAAATTCTAGAGAATGCAAACTACTAATCTATCATGTCAAAAGACAGAACAATGGTTTCTGGGACAGTGGGGAGGGAATCATGGAATGCAAACAGGGCACCAGGACACTTTTGTTTTGGGTCTTGTTTGTGATGGCTGTTTTCTGTGTAATACACATTCATCAAAACTCACTTGAGAGGAGTAATGGATGACCTTCCATTGAGGGAAAAGTTAACCCGAGGTAACCTTACAGGAAAGGAGCCAGGAGCATAAATATCCAGACCTCACTCTTCTTGGGCTTGTTAGTGTCTTGGCAGGCAGAGTTCCTACTGGCTGAATTGACAGGAAACCAAAGGTTATAGCCCTGTTGATGGTGTCCAAACAAATCAATCTCTAGCAGCAGCATGAAGAGTGAGGAAGGACAGAGTGGAACCAAAGAAGGAAGAGATGCAGCATTGATCATTTGCCAGTGTTCAGACTATATTTTAGGGTTTGACGTTCTCCAAGCCTCATTAATAAATGTTATTGCAATGTGTTCTTCATAGCATTGTTCCATTTTCTTTAGCTCAACAAGTTCACATAAACCATGGTTTATCCTAATAGAATGCTTTCTGGACCTTTTCTTTTTAAGGAATCCCTAATGGCAGAGGGAGATGAATACTTAACTCTTAGGAAATCTGGGAGCTTGAAATTTACTGTGTACATCAAATTTCTTCAAAGTTTCTTTTCCTTTGTTTCAGTTAAATAATTGATGTGAGTTTTGAATTGCACTGCATAGAACATTTGTTTGCTGTTACATCGAAGTTACTTACAAAAGGAAAAATCAAACTAAAAAATATCCTGACTTTGTAAAATAGTTTTTTTCAGATCAATTTCCAGTAATTGGGTAAAAATAAGATCACAGATTTTTTTCTAATTTATAAAATATTAACGGCCATAAATATTAAATCTTCATATTCCAAGTGTCCACTGTCATTTCTTCTACTGCTTTTCATTAAACCTGTTTGGTGGGAAACCACTGTTTCTTAAGAATGTATCTCTTGGCTGGACACAGTGGCTCATGCCTATAATCCCAGAATTTTGGGAGTCCAAGGTGGGTGCATCATCTGAGGTCAGGGGTTTGAGACCGGCCTAGCCAACATAGTGAAACCCCATCTCTACAAAAAAAAAAAAAAAAAAAAAAAAAATTGTCGGGTGTAGTGGTGCACGCCTGTAGTCCCAGCTACTAGGAGGATGAGGCAGTAGATTCACTTGAACCTCGGAGGCGGAGGTTATAGTGAACCGAGATTGCGCCACTGCACTCCAGCCTGGGTGACAGAGCAAGACTCTGTTTAAAAAAAAAAAAAAAGAATGTATCTCTCAGTAAGACATAATAGGTACTGCATTCCTCTTTGAGATGAAATCCACATTCAAATAGTAGACACTGAGAAATTCTGCAATTAAAACATGCCTGTTGGCTTTTTAATAGCCAATTTTTTTTCAGACTTATTTGACTGTGGAATTCTTTTCCACTAACCACCTATTTACATCTCACAGAGCACTAAATATAGTTGATAAATGTTGCTCGAACCTAAGGAAGCACAAATCATAAACTACCTGAAGTATATAAGTTTTTTCTTATCTTTTTTTTTTATTATACTTTAAGTTCTAGGGTACCTGTGCACAATGTGCAGGTTATATCAGGTTTTTCAAATGAAGATTAGCTGTTTCTTTTGGGGCTGGTGTCTGTTGCCTAATTCGTTTATGAGCCTCTTCTCTATGTTCCCACAGTTCTTTGTGTCCTTCATATTTTGTGTCTCCTGCTGCTTACTGGTGCTTGACACACAGAAAGCATTCCATAACTATTGAATTTGGAACACATTAAGTTCATTAGCTAATTTTATTTTCTTTACGTTTCTCCCAGCA
>NW_016806267.1:201739-256898 GCF_001698545.2 Rhinopithecus bieti
TTTTTTTTTTGAGACAGAGTTTCGCTCTTTCTCCTAGGCTGGAGTGTAGTGGCACTATCTCGGCTCACTGCAACCTCCGCCTCCTGGGTTCAAGCAATTCTCCTGCCTCAGCCTCTCGAGTAGCTGGGATTGCAGGCGCCCGCCACCATGCCCAGCTAATTTTTGTGTTTATAGTAGAGACAGGGTTTCACCATGTTGATCAGGCTGGTCTTGAACACCTGACCTCAGCCGATCCGCCTGCCTTGGCCTCCCAAAGTGCTGGGATTACAGGCGTGAGCCACTGCACCTGGCCATGTTTCTTCCAGCATCTTTTAGATTCGGGACTATCTGTTTACTCATCAGTGCAAACATATTCAGAATTTGGAAAGAAAGAGTCAATAAAAGAAAAATGATAATGTTCCTTTGTAGGTTAATGTATAGAATTGCTGTGAGAGTTCAGAAGAATTCATTTTTATCACTACAATGGCCAGATACAAGTAGATCTGCCACTGTCGGGAAATGTGCCTGGAGATTATTTTGTACTCTTACTGATCTTGCCTATAAGGAGAGTAAAGAAATAGATCAAGTTACAGCCAATACTTCAGGTTATGCAGTGACATCTACCGTGTGTAGGAAACAGTATTTTGGAATCACATGGTCACCTGACTCTTAAAAGATATAACCTTTTAAAACATATCTTTCAAACCTTTTGTCTTAAAATTGTAAAGCAAAGATAGTGTCATGGGATCCTTGGGGTGTCACTTCGCCAGCTGGAAGCCTCTGTGGCTGGTGGCACCTTCTGCTGAGTATATCTTGTGCCCACTGAGCTTGTTCCATCCTCGAAGCCTGGCAGGCTGTGCTTGGCTAACGCTACTGGCCCAGATCCCATACTTGCCAAGGGCGAGCGAGGCACAGAGCAGCTAGGGGTATGGAGGCGAGTAAGCACGGGGTCCAGCCACTTTGCACAGCCAGGCATGCTGGCTGCTGTGGTGGGGCTGGCAGCTACAGGTGCCAGTACAGTTGCCACCTCTGTGTGAGGCTGTGGCTGGACCAGATGTACCATGTGTGACTTCCTCTGTGGGCACCCACATCTGGACAAAGGGAATGCAGTGGTGTCCAGAAGTTTGGAGATGCCAGGAGCTGCAGAGTTCCAAAGAGGCTGTCACAGCCCTGGCTCGGGGAGACCCCAGGTCTGGCCTTCCTAAAGGGCCGCAGCTCTTCTCTCCTTCTCATTGCCTGAAATGTGGTGAGCAGGGTTGGGGGGTGTGTTTCAGCCCCCAGTTTATGTTATGGCTCTTTCAATCCTGCCATTTGGTGGGTCCTGAGTTCTTGTCGTGCTTTCAGGAAGAATGAGGTACACAGACAACTGGAGGATGAGCAAGGTGAAGAGGAGCTTCATTGAGTGACAGAACAGCTCTCAGGAGACCAGGTGGCTCCTTTCTGCAGGCAGATCATCACAAAGTCTTTTCGAGTCTGGCTAAGTCTGGGATTTTTATGGGCTTAGAAGGGAGGAAGTGCTGATTGTTTATGTGTGGACATGGGGGGGTCTGGAAAAAGTACCATAAGTTCTCACTCTGGTTTATTAACTTTACCTGGAACTGACAGCCCGATCCCTATGCTTCAGGCCATCCATGGCTTGAAGGTGGGATTTCACGGGGGACATGCCCCTTTCCACCCAGGAGCCTGTCTGCCTCCTGTCACCATCAATCATGTTGTCCATGATGCCCAGGCTTTTCATGCCAAGGAATGCCCGCAGACCTGTGCCAAGCCACCCTAGGCTTCACCTCAGCTTCCCTCCTGTGCTCATCAGCACCCAAATTCCGGAGGGGGCTGAGGGGGCAGGGGGCTGGCATATCAGCATTGCCTTGGGCACAAGCATATCCAGCTGGGTAGTGACAGGGCCCAGGCTTGGCTTCAACTTTGCTCTGAAATCAGAGCATGCACCAGGAGCTGAGAGAGGCCAGGCAGTGGGATTAGGCACTTCTGAGCCTCTGGGGGTAGGGGGCTTCCCAGTCCCCTGAGAGTGCAGGGACGCCTGGGCGCACAGCCGCGGCTGGGCAGCTGCAGCTGAACCCAGGAGTGCAGGGCTGCCACAACTGCCAACTGGGAAGGGGGCAGGTCTCCCATGTGCTCCCCGTTCCCACCAGCTCCCTGGAGGGCACAGCTCCAGCCATGCCTCCCCTACTGCAGCTGGCATCCCCACAAGTGACTGCTCCAGATGGGCTGCTGCTGCCATCAATTCCTCCTGTGAAGAGGTACATCTAACTGCCATTAGGATAGGGATGATGACTCAACTGCTTCATAATGACAGGGGGCATGTTTTGGGGAAAACAGCAGTCAGATCTCTCAGAGGCCTATCTAAGGATTCCCAGTAAAATGGAGCCATCATCTGAGGCTCCATTTGCATGACCATTTGGAGTTTGATGACCTGAAGACAAGAAGAGACAAACCAGGTTATTAGAAGACATGGATCAAAATGAAACAGGAGGGTAAGGACAGCTCAAAAGTCCTGAGGTGCTGACACACCCAGGTAACTGGTAGCTATAGTTGTGCTTGCTAAGATTTGGGTGCGTGGAGATTGGCTTCAGTTAGCTCCCTTGGTCTTACTTTTTCAAAAAAGAAACCTGAGGGTTGTGGGGACCACATTTAACCCCATCACCTGGCAGGGTTTGCAGGATAATTGCCCGGAATTAGAATATTAGTCCAGATTGTTACATTATGTATCCCTTTTGTTTCTTCTGAGCTGCAGTCAGAGATCACTGGTTGGTCACAGGAATAAGCAGGGTTAGTCTAACATGCAGACAAAAACTTAAAAACAACGAATGAGCACCTGCCAAAGTCCTATAGCTGATTATAAACTATCTTTAGAAGAGAATCAAAACAAGACAACAATTGTCTGTGAATGGCAAAATGTCTTAGGGTAGTCACAGTCAAAAACTTGATTAACAAACAAATTTGGTTATTTCTGTGGTTTATAATAACATAATAACCCTAGTTATGATTGATAACATATACTCAGACATTAAAATTTGAGTAATCCCATACAATTTTTGAACATATATTAATATTATTCACAAAATATAACTTAAAAGATTAAGCCTTATTGTTATTTTGATAGTCCCACGTAACAAAGCACATCACGTAATCCTGTTTACCTGTCTTCTGGATGCTTCAGGGGCCCTCTGTAGCATCCCAAAGTTAACAGTATTAAAAAAAAAGAAACAAAATTGAACTCGAAATTTCATTTTGGGAAGCCTATCAAATATGTTAAAGGTTTAAAACACTTAATATTATGAAATAGAATTCCAGATTACCATAAGTCATTTATTTAGCCAAAATGATGACTCAAAAACTTTCAAACAAGGCAAAGCCTTTATTCATTAAGAGGGAAGGCTTAGCTTTTCAATCAGTCTGTTTTCTTTCAGTAGTTTAGTTTAGTTTTACCTTCTTTGTCTTTCTTTTTTTGTTGTTGTTGTCTGCTTTTTGTTTTGTTTTGTTTGTGCTTTTATTTTTGTTTTTTGAGATGAAGACGCTCTCTGTCGCCCAGGCTGGAGGCGTGATCTCGGCTCACTGCAACCTCCACCTCCCAGGTTCAAGCGGTTCTCCCACCTCAGCCCTCCCAGGAGCCAGAATTACAGGCGCGAACCACCATGCCCAGCTAAGTTTTGTATTTTTGGTAGAGACAGGGTTTCGCCATGTTAGCCAGGCTGGTCTCAAACTCCTGACCTCAGGTGATCCACCTGTCTCGAACCTCGCAAAGTGCTGGGATTGCAGGCATGAACCACCGCGCCTGGCTACCTCCTTTGTTTTTCCCAAGGAGTCCCTGGTCATCAGAAGTCATCTTAGGGCTTCTCATGTGTGCATTAAGAGAGCCAAGATAAAATGGAGAAAAATAATTCAGCCGACTAAGAAGAAAAAAACTTTTTTTTTCCAGAAAAACAAGATCCACAAAGAGAAAAGACATAAAGGCTTTTGAAATATAATTATAGCTTGGCTATCCACTTTTAATTAAGCTGGCTTTTAACCATGGTACTCCTTTTTAAAGAAGTCCTTTTAATTCTCTTATTACCCAAACTTAGCCATGCCAAATGGCCAATACTTCTGGTTTTGAACTCATGGAGGGGCAGAGAATACAGTACTTTTACCATTCCTACAACCAGTTTGCACACACAGAGAGAAACCAGAAGTCTGACTAGTAAGAAAATTTTAAAAAATAATTACTTATTTTTTTGTGAGGCATTTTATTTATTTAAATTTATTTTTTATATTAATAGGTTTTGTGGGGAACAGGTGGTGTTTGGTTACATGAATATTTATTTAGTGGTGATTTCTAAGATTTTAGTGTACCCATCACCCAAGTAGTGTACACTGTACTCAATGTGTAGTCTTTTATGCCTCACCCAACACCCACCCCTTCCCCCAAGCTCCAAAGTTCATTGTGTCATTCTTATGCCTTTGCATCCTTATTACTCAGCTCCCACTCATGAGCGAGAACATGCAATGTTTGGTTTTCCATTCCCGAATTACTTCACTTAGAATAACAATCTCTAATTCCATGCAGCTAGCTGCAAATACCATTGTTTTGTTCCTTTTTATGACTGAGTAATATTCCATGATATATATACCACATGTTCTTTGTCCATTCACTGATTGATGGGCTTTTGAGCTGGATCCAAATTTTTGCAATTGCAAATTATGCTGCTATAAACATGCGTGTGCAAGTCTGTTTTTTGTATAATGACTTCTTTTTCTCTGGGTAGATACCTAGTAGTGGGATTGCTGGATCAAATGTTAGATCTACTTTTAGTTCATTAAGGAATCTGCACACTGTTTTCCATAGTGGTTGTGCTAGGTTACATTCCCACGAACAATGTAAAAGTGTTCTCTTTTCACTGCATCCACACCAACATCTACTATCTTTTGATTTTTTGATGATGGCTATTCTTGCAGGAGTAAGGTGGTATCACATTGTGGTTTTCGTTTGCATTTCCATCATCATTAGTGATGTTGGATATTTTTTCACGTTCATTGGCCATTTGTATGTCTTCTTTTGAGAATTGTATATTATTGTCCTTAGCCCACTGGTGTGATTTTTAAAAAATTTCTTGCTGATTTGTTTGAATTATTTGTAGATTCCAAATATGAATCCTTTGTCAGATGTGTAGATTGTGAAGATCTTCTTCCACTCTGAGTTGTCTGTTAACTCTGCTGATTATTTCTTTTGCTGTGAGGCTTTTTAGTTTAATTACGCCTCATCTATTTATCTTTGTTTTTGTTGCATTTGCTTTGTTTTCGTTGCATTTGCTTTGGGGTTCTTGGTCATGAAGTCTTTGCCTAACCCAACATCTAAAATGACTTTTTCTATGTCATCTTCTAGAGTCTTTGTGGTTTCACTTCTTATATTGAAGTATTTGATCCATCTTGAGTTGATTTTTGTGTAATGCGAGAGATGAGGATCCAGTTTCATTCTCCTACATGTGGCTTGCCAATTATCCTAGCACCATTTGTTGAATAGGGTGTCTTTTCCCCACTTTATGTTTTTGTTTGGTTTGTCAAGGATCAGTTGGCTTCATTTCTGGGTTCTCTATTCTGTTCCATTTGGTCTATGTGCCTATTTTTTAAACATTAATTAATTAATTTATTTTGAGACAATGTCTTGCTCTGTTGCCAAGGTTGGAGTGCAGTGGCACAATTTCAGCTCACTGCGACCTCCGTCTCCTGGGTTCAAACTTATCTTGTGCCTCCACCTCCTAAGTAACTGGGATTACTGGTGTGCACCACCATACCCAGCTAATTTTTGTATTTTTAGTAGAGACAAGGTTTCACCCCATTGGCCAGGCTGGTATCAAACTCCTGGCCTCAAATGATCCACCTACCTCAGCCTCCCAAAGTGCTAGGATTACAGGTGTGAACCACTGCAGCCAGCCTATGTGCCTATTTTTATACAAGTACCATGCTCTTTTGGAGACTATGGCATTACAGTATAGTTTGAAGTTGGATAATGTGATGTCTCTAAGTTTGTTCTTTTTGCTTGGTCTTGCTTTGGCTATGTAGGCTTTTTTGGTTCCATATGAATTCTAGGAATTTTTTTCTAGTTACGTGAGGAATAATGGTGGTATATTGTTGGGAACTGCATTGAATTTGTAGATTGCTTTTGGGATTATGGTCATTTTCGCAATATTGATTCTAGCCATCCACAAGCATGGGATGTGTTTCCATTTGTTTGTTTGTGTTGTTTATGATTTCTTTCAGCAGTGTTTTGTAGTTTTCCTCTTAGAAATCTTTCACATCCTTGGTTAGGTATATTCCTAAGTATTTTATTTTTTGCTATTGTAAAAGGGGTTGAGTTCTTGATTTGATTCTCAGCTTGGTTGCTGTTGGTGTATAGCAGAGTTACTGATTTCTGTGCATTAATATTGTATCCTGAAACTTTGCCGAATTCATCTACCAGTTCTAGAAGCTTTTTGGATGAGTCTTTAGGGCTTTCTAGGTATACAATCATATAATCAACAAACAGTGACAGTTTGACTTTCTCTTTACTAATTTGGGTGCCCTTGATTTCTTTCTCTTATGTGATTGTTTTGACTAGGACTTCCAGTACTACATTGAATAGAAGAGGTGAAACTGAGTATTTTCGTCTTGTTCCAGTTCTCAAAGGGAATGCTTTCAGCTTTTCCCCATTCAGTATAATGATGGCTGTGGGTTTGTCATAGATGGGTTTTATCACCTTAATGTATGTCCCTTCTATGCCGATTTTGCTGAGGGTTCTAATGATAAATGGATGCTGGATTTTGTCAAATGTTATTTCTGTGTCTATTGAGATGATCATATGATTTTTGTTTTTAATTCTGTTTGTGTGGTGTTTCATATTTATTGACTTGCAGATATTAAACCATCCCAGCATCCCTGGTATGAAACCCACTTGATAATGATGGCTTCTTTTTGATATACTGTTCGATTTGGTTAGCTAGTATTTTGTTGAGGATTTTTGCATCTATGTTCATCAGGGATTTGGGTCTGTAGTTTTCTTTTCTTGTTATGTCCTTCCCTGGTTTTGCTGTTAGGGTAATACTGGCTTCATAGAATGGTTTAGGAAGGATTCCCTCTTTCTCCTGTAGAATAGTGTCAGTAGGATAGGTACTAATTCTTCCTTGAATGTTTGATAGAATTCAGCAGTAAATTCATCTGCTCCTGAACTTTTTTATTGGCAATTTTTTAGTTCCCATTTCAATCTGGCTGCTGGTTATTGGCCTGTTCAGAGTTCTTTATCTTCCTGGTATAATCTAGGAGGGTTGTATATTTCCAGGAATCTATCCATCTTATCTAGGTTTTCTAGTTTATGTCCATAAAGATGTTCATAGTAGCCTTGAATAATATTTTGTATTTATGTGGTATCAGTATATCCCATTTCATTTCTAATTGAGCTTATTTGGATCTTCTTTTCTTGTTTAATCTCACTAACAGTCTATCATTTTATTTATCTTTTCAAAGAACCAGCTTTTTGTTACATTTATCTTTTGTATTGTTGTTGTTGTTGTTTCAGTTTCATTTAGTTCTCTGCTCTGATGTTTGTTATTATTTTTCTTCTCTTAGGTTTGGGTTTGGACTGTGCTTGTTTCTCTAGTTCTGTGAGGTGTGACCCTAGTTTGCTCTTTCAAACTTTCTGATATAGGCATTTAATGATATGAATTTTCCTGTTAGCACCACTATTGCTGAGGTTTTGATGGTTTATGTCACTATTATTGCTCGGTGCAAAGAATTTTTTAAACTTCATTTCATTGTTGATCCAATGATCATTCAGGAGCAGGTTATTTAATTTCCATGTATTTGCATGGTTTTGAGGGTTTTGTTTGGAGTTAATTTTCAATTTTATTCCACTGTGCTCTGAAAGAGTACTTGATACCATTTTGACTTTCTTAAATTTACTGAGACTTGTTTTGTGCCTTATCATGTGATCTATCTTGGAGACTGTTCTGTGCTAATGACTAGAATTTATATTCTATAGTTGTTGGGTAGAAAGTTCTGTAAATATCTGTTAAGTCCATTTGTTCTAGGGTATAGTTTAAGTCCATTGTCTCACAGTTTACTTCAGTCTTGATGACCTGTCAGTGGAGTATTGAAGTCCCCCACTATTATTGTGTTGGCATCAATCTCATTTCTCATGTCCTGTAATTGTTTTATAAATTTTGGAGCTCCAGTGTTAGGTGCGTATATATTTAGGATTGTGTATTTTCCTGTAGACTAGACCTTTTATCATTATATAATGCCCCTCTTTGTCTTTTCTTATTCCTGCTGCTTTACAGTGTGTTTCATCTGATATATGAATAGCTACTCCTGCTTACTTTAGGTGTCCATTTGTATGGAATATCTTTTTCCACCCCTTTACCTTGAGTTTATGTGAGTCTTTATATGTTAACTGAGTCTCCTGAAGACAGCAGAAACTTAGTTGGTGAATTCTTAACCAGTCTGCCATTCTGTATCTTTTAAGTGGAGCATTGAGGCCATTTACATTCAATGTTAATATTGAGATGTGAGGTACTATTCCATTTGTCATGCTATTTATTGCCTGAATATCTTTTTTTATTGTGTTATTGTTTTATACGTCCTGTGAGATTTATTCTTTAAGAAGGTTCTATTTTGCTGTGTTTCAAGGATTTGTTTCAATATTTAGAGTTCTTTTAGCAGTTCTTGTAGTGCTGGCTTAGTAATCGCGAATTCTCTCAGCATTTGTTTGTCTGGAAAAGATGTTACCTTTCCTTCATTTATGAAGCTTAGTTTTGCTGGATACAAAATTCTTGGCTGATAATTGTTTCGTTTGAGGAGGCTAAAGATAGGACCCCAATCCCTTCTAGCTTGTAAGGTTTCTGCTGAGAAATCTGCTGCTGATCTTATAGGTTTTCCTTTATAGGTTACCTGATCCTTTTGCCTCACAGCTCTTAAGATTCTTTCCTTTGTCTTGACTTTATATAACCTGATGACTATGTGCCTAGGTAATGAACTTTTTGTGATGAATTTCCTAGGTGTTCTTCAAGCTGCTTGTATTTGGATGTGTAGATCACCAGCAAAACTGGGGAAGTTTTCCTCTATTATTCCCTCAAATATGTTTTCCAGACTTTTAGATTTCTCTTCTTCCTTGGGAATACCAATCATTCTTACATTTAGATCCTTAACATAGTCCCAAACTTCTTGGAGGCTTGGTTCATTTTTTTAAATTCTTCTTTTCTTTGTCTTTGATGGATTGGGCTAATTCAAAAGACTTGTATTCAAGCTCTAAAGTTCTTTCTTCTCCTTGTTAGATTCTATTGCTGAGACTTTCCAGTGCATTTTGCATTTCTCTAAGTGTGTTCTTGATTTCCAGAAGTTGTGATTGTTTTTTATTTGTTATTTTACTGAATTTTTCTTTCATATCCTGTTTCCTTCCTTCCTTCCTTCCTTCCTTCCTTCCTTCCTTCCTTCCTTCCTTCCTTCCTTCTCTCTCTCTCTGTCTCTCTCTCTCTCTCTCTCCCTCTCTCTCTCTCTCTCCTTCCTTTTTTTGAGACAGAGACTCACTCCGTCACCAGGCTGGAGTGCAGTGTGCTATCTCAGTTCACTGCAGATGAACTCACTCCTGAGTTCAAGCGAGTCTCTTGCCTCAGCCTCCTGAGTAGCTAGGACCACAGACCTGTGCCAACATGCCCAGATAATTTTTGTATTTTTAGTAGAGATGGGATCTCACCATATTGGCCAGGATGGTCTCTATCTCTTGATCTCATGATCCACTTGGCCCGGCCTCCCAAAGTGTTGAGATTATAGGCTTAAGCCGTCATGCCTAGCCCATGATGTTCACTTTTCTCTGGTGCCTCCTTGATTAGCTTAATAATTGACCTTCTGAATTCTTTTTCTGGCAATTCAGAGATTTCATCTTGGTTTGGATTAATTGCTGGTGAGCTGGTGTGATCTTTGGGGGTGTTAAAGAACCTCATTTTATCATATTACCAGAATTGTTATTCTAGTTCCTTCTCATTTGGGTAGACTATGTTCAGAGGGAAGATATGGGACTGAAGAGCTGCTGTTTAGATTCTTTTGTCCCACAAGATGTTCCCTTAGGTCCAGTGATGTGATCTGCCTTCAGGTCTTTCAGCCATGGACACCAGTCCTTCTCCAGTGGAGGTAACAGGGGAGTGAAATGGACTCTGTGAAGGTCCTTGGTTGTGTTTTTGTTTAGTGCACTGATTTTCTGTTGGTTGGCCTCCAGCCAGAAGGTGGCTCTCTCAAGAGCACATCAGCTCCTACAGGGAGGAAGCAAACATGCCCTAGGGTCACCTGGTTATGTATTCAGGTTTCTCAGGCAGTGGGCAGGGCCATGGAGCTCCCAAGAGATTATGTCCTTTGTCTTTGGCAACCAGGGCAGGTGGAAAAGGACCACCAGGTGGGAGCAGGGATAGCCATGTCTGAGTTCAGACTATTCTTGGATGGGGCTTGCTGCAGCTGCTGTGGGGGATGGTGGTGTGGTTCCTAGGCCAATGGAGTTGTGTTCCCAGGTGGAATATGGCTGCCTCTGCTAAGTCATACAGGTCACCAGGGAAGTCGTGGAAAGCCAACAGTCACAGATCTCACCCTACTCCCATGCAGCCCACAGTCCTAAAGGCTGGTCTCATCCCCACTGTACTCCCCCAACAACAGTGAGTCTACTCCAGGCAGCTGGTGACCAGGGCTGAGAACTTGCCCCAACTACCAGCCTCCCTGCTGAGAAAGCAAGTTGACCCACAGTTTTTTGGCATCTCAGGGAGCCTGCAGCAGTGATCCAGTTCCTTCAAAGGGTTTATGGATTCTCTCAGCTTTCCTGGTATGTTGCTGTGGTAGTTCTTGGAGCAAAAGCTCATGATGCGAGTCTCCACATGCTGCTCTATCTCCCAAGTGGGAGCTGCACGGTAGTCCTGACGCCTATCTGCCATCTTCCCCTCAATAAATCTTCTAAGAACTTTAACCCTTTT
Source organism: Rhinopithecus bieti (assembly GCF_001698545.2). Lineage (NCBI taxonomy): Eukaryota > Metazoa > Chordata > Mammalia > Primates > Cercopithecidae > Rhinopithecus > Rhinopithecus bieti. The sequence goes on from NW_016806267.1 coordinate 212,692, forward strand.
GCCGGTATGTCAAGTTTCCCGGTTCCCTTCCTCTGAACCATTAGCCCTATCACCCTGGAGTCCTGTGAAGGGAAAACAAATAAGTTGTCCCTCCTCAAGAGATTGGCAGGCAGTTTAAGGTTTGGGGAAATTAAACCCTTCCCAGTTTGGGGGATGCATCCAAGGGAAGTGTCATGTGGTTACAGAGAGGTGATTACCCATCCAGGAAGAGGACAGAGGAGGAAAGAAGGAAAAAGCGGGCGCTGGGTGCGGGGAGAGACCAGGCAACGGGAGCAGGTACTTCTGAGCCTGTGGGGAAACATGGAGCATCCCCGGGGTCGCTGAGAATGCAGAGATGCCTCAGTCAGCAGCCATGGCTGGCTGGGCAGCTGCAGCTGCGTCAGGGAGCTCAGGCTCCCGCTCTGCCAACTCAAAACAGGGCGGGGCTTCCACCTGTTTCTGGTTCCCACCAGAAATCCCACCAAAACTGACCAAGCTTTTCAACTCACCCTCGGCGATTCTGCTTTAATTAGTCAGAGATTCTGTTTTAATGTGTTGAGGCCCGGGCACTACTGTAGTTTAAAAACTTGCCAGGTGATTCTTATGTGCAGCCAGAATTAAGAAGCTGTGGTCTAAAAGTAGGAGGGATTAGGATGTATCAGCAAAAGAGACAGAGACAGTGTGGTTGCGGAGGTAGGAAGCAGACAGGAGAGCGAGCTGTGGTGTAGGTTTCAGCTAGAGTCCCTGCAGCAGCTGCTCCAGACGGGGCCACCACTGCCATCAACAGTGATTCCTTTGCTTATATTTAAGTTCTTATATTAAGAACTGGAAACTGTTTAATAAATAATTAGAATATTTAAAAGCATACAGACCATATATAAAACCCCAGATGAAATGTTTAAAGAAATTTTGTAAATAAATTAACTGAAACTCATTGTTAAAAGTGTTATTGTAAATGGTCATTTAATTGCTTCTATACGGATAGGAGGTATCAAATTCTAGCAATCAAAATTTAACTCTCTGTGTATGTGCGTGATCTTGGTTGAGCCAGGGTAGTGAATAATATTCACTAATTACGACTAGTTTCTTCCTCTCCCAGGGCTAGACCATGCAAAGCTTTGGCCCCTGAGGGACTCAGACCTGACTCTAGCAGAAGGCCTTTTATGTTTGCCTCAGGGGATTATAAAGTTTTTCAAGAAGCCTAGCTTCATTAGTTGATGATGGAAAATCTCGTAACTTAAAATTTTTAGATACAGGGCCTAAATTTATTTTCAGTGACACTTGCTTTTACTACTAAGTATATTTTTATCTCATTTTACACTGCACTATGTTGTTTGATTGCACTTATTTGAGACATATTTTGGTAGCAATACCAGGACTTGTCTTACAGGAACTGTAAGGAAATTTAAGAAAGAAACAGAGTATCGAAATGCAGGCAGAAAATGTTCCAGCCTAAGCATGACTCAAAGAATGCAAATCTCACCATGATTTATTTTAAGCCACAATATTGCAATATCATTTTTAGTCTGTCCCAATTTCATCTCCCCACCCAAATTTGAGAGATGTTCCTAACAAAAGGGACAAGGGTAAAGGTTTCTAGGGGTACATATTGTTTCCAAAAGACTTGCCTGGTCCTTTGACACTGTATTACTACAATAATGCCACATAAGCTCTGGCCAGAACATTGAGCTGGACTCATTTACTCAATATGTGATTACTGAGTGTCTAGGACATGCCAGGAACCATTCCAGGCTTAGACAGAGACCTCGCCCTTAAGGAGTTTGTATTCTATCTGAAAAGACTGGAAACAAACATGTACATAAAGCCAACACAGGTAACAGGACGTGTAGGCTCAGAAGGTGCTATTTTATACAGACACACCAGTGTTGCCAGGAATTATCATCCTGGCGGCACATTAGAATCACCTGGGAATCATTAACAAAATTGACCAAGCCTTTCAACTCACCCTCAGCGATTCTGCTTTAATTAGTCAAAGATTCTGATTTAATGTGTTGAGGCCTGGGCACTACTGTAGTTTAAAAATTTGCCAGGTGATTCTTATGTGCAGCCAGAATTGAGAAGCTGTGGTCTAAAAGTAGGAGGGATTAGGATGTATCAGCAAAAGAGACAGAGACAGTGTGGTTGCTGAGGTAGGAAGCAGACAGGAGAGCTGTGGTGTAGGTTTCAACTGAAGAAAATGTTTCTAGAAGGAAGGAGTTACCCAGCAAATACAAGCAGAAGGAGAGAATGGGCCACTCTGTGGTATCTCGCAATGGAGCAGACACTGTTGGATGACAGCAGATTCACTGGAGAGGTAAGGATGAAAGACTGACCTAGCAGTTACAAGAGAGAGCGAGAGAAGCAGAGATAAGAATAACTCTGTCCAGAGGATTTGCTTTATTTGGGAGCAGAGAAAGGGGTGGAAGGTGGCAGAGGATGTGGAGTTGGAGGAGGAGGATTCTTAAAAAATCTATTCATGCCTTTTGATAGGAGTTATTAAAGTACGTTTGTATGGTCCTGGGAATGACTCAGCAAAAAGGAAGAAACTGTTGAGATAGGAGATAGAAGAAATTTCTAGATGTCCTGGAATGTGGTGGAAGAGTTTGGGTCCACTGCAAAATAAAGGGGCCGAGGTTGGCTGTAGATTAGGGGTGATCCAAGCAGGTTCCTATAGATTAGGTGTGATCCAGGCAGGTTCCTGCTACCTGTGGATGGGTCACAGGTGAGAAAGCCAAGCATTGGGGTACAGATTCGGTAGGGTTTCAAGAGATGTGGAACTCCTTTTCAGATTATTTTTGTGTTTCTTTTATCTCAGTGAAATAGAAAGCCAGGCAGGGGAACGCGTTAGAGGTCTGAGGGAAGCACATAACCACTCTAGGAAAAAGGGAAAGTTATTGGATCTTGACCACAGGAGGTTAGTGGTCATGAAATTGAGTTTATGCTAGTTAGCATGATTCTGTATTTTTCACTAGCCACAGTCAACTGTGTTAGGTACAAGTTCAGAATAAATGAAGTGGATAACAAGATGATTGGTTTTACCAGGGTTGTAGTTTTACCAAGTGAGTACAATAAACAAGACAGAAGCAGGAGTTTTCTGGGTGAGTATAAAGAAGTATTTATATTGATAAACCGTGTAATCCCACATTGGTAAGAGAAAATTGAAACACAGAGGAGATGAGAGGTAGGGATAGGCGGTCAGCTACAATAAATTATATCCCAACGGGGTTGAAGAGGAACTGGAGTCTGGAGTCCAGTGTCCTGGAAAGATAAGAGGCTGTAGGCAAAGAGGAAATTTCTTGAAAGGAAGATTATGGAGAAGGCACAGTTACTGGTAATCTGCCTCTGTATGACCTACAATATAACCATAGGGAGAGGGGCTGAGATATGTTAGGGTCAGGGTCAATGGAGGAGTCGGGGATAACTGAACTGGGAGATCATGGAATTGGAAGGCTTACCTGTGAGGATATTGAAACCACTAAAACCCATGGCAGGGGAAGCACTGAAGAGAAAGACAGTTATTCAGACCCAGATCTTCAATGAAAGGGAGTCTGTAGTTGACTGGCACAAAGCATGTGGCAGGTGGTGTAGACTTCAAAACTGAGGTTTTAGAGAAGAGAGGGTCAATTGTTTGGAAGCAAAAATGAGAGGCATGAAAAGCACCTACACCACTCATAGGCACCATGAACAATATCCGTGGAAGAAAAAACAGCCTTCCTGCGTGAGGGCTACAGACTTTTTACACTAGATGAGAGTGAAAGCAGTATTTGTAAATTCATTGACAGCAGCAATATGTCATGGTGGTTAAGAGTGTGAGCTGTGAGCTCTGGAGCCTAACTGTTTATATTCCAGTCACACTTCCTTTACTTACTAGCTTTGTGACATTAATGCCTGAGTGCCTTGTCTTCTTTATATATAAAACTGGGAGAATAGCAGTATCTGTCTCCTAGGGTTACTGTGCAGAGTAAACGAGTTAATACGTGTTAAAACACTTAGGATAACACCTGGCACATATTCAGAGTATGCAGTTAATAAATGTTAGCCATAATGATGATGATTAGTCATTTTTAATTTGCTTTTGAGGAGTAAAAAAGGTTATTGTTATTATTATTATTACTCATTTTTAATATGCCTTTAGGGGACGGAAAAGCAGATACCTGGCAAAGAATGAGTAAAACTGTTTTCTGCCCAGCTGCATTTATTTCAATTTCATTTGAACATTTGGTCCCCACATTATATATATTAGGTTTCTGTAGCATCAGGTCCCTGCAATATTAATTGTTTTCAACACATGTTATTTGCTAACTTTTAAAAAATTCTAAAATATTCTTAGAAAAGAAATTGTAAATAAGGGGATGATCTGTTGGATGCTTGACCCCAGCATAATACTGAATTTTAACCCATAGAGTAAAATAAATACCTGTTGAGTACATATGATAGAGGTAAATAATTGGATAAATTAACTTCCAGGTTTTTTTTGTTTGTTTGTTTTCAGACTCTCTTGTGAATCTAGGTGAAATATATTTCTCATAGACAACTTATTCATGGTCCTTTCCTCTTTCCCATTTGAGTGCTTCGGAATCTTATTTAATTGCTTTTATAGATTCATATTTATTGAAACTGCTGCTTTGGAAACTTAACTTTGCCATCTTATTTAGAGAAGTTGATTTTCCACAAGTCCTGTTTGTTTTGTTTCCCTTACTCATTGCCCTAAACAAATCAAATTATCAGACTCAAACTTGTGCTGTTTTCTTTTTCTTATTAATCACCAATGCTTATCAGTATCTATGTCTATCTCCTGAATAAGAAAATAATCTGAGCAAACTTTTACTTCCTTCAGGTCACTACCACCTACCCTCTTCCTCAATTAGTTTGGTGCCTAAGTTTTAGTTGTGTTTATTTTTCCGTTGGTCATCTTTCATCTAGAGAACAAAATATGTCAATAATTCCATTATTCCTTTACTTTCATACTTGTTTCCATCCCCATCCCTAGGGCTTTTCCTACCACTCAAGCTCAGGGGAAGTTCATGGGTGTGGGGAGTGGAATGTAGCTGAACTAGAGGCAAACTGACCAAGGAGACACAGGAAAGCAGAAGCTGGCAGACAAACCCTTCTCATTTCCTAACCCTGAAGACACTTGCCTGTCTGAAATATGATAAATATAACTAAGCCTCCAGCTGCAGTTTTCTGTGTGTTTGAAGCTGTAGTGAACTTGGAAACACACCACCTATACTTGCTTTCCCTCCTTCCTTCCTTTCTTTCCTTTCCTTTTCCTCTCATTCTTGCCACCCTAGAATTGCAGTTTCCAAAAGATCTTTAACCTGTAAGGTTTGTCTCAAGCTCTGTTTTCTAGGGGATATTAAAAACATTACATTATTTCCAATCTAAGGTTTTTATTTTTTTTCTCTAATTCTGGGTAATTCGTTTGTATTATTCAAATTATCTTGTTTAGTCTTTCTTAACACTTTTATTTTCATCCTCATATATCTTATCTCCATTCTTTCCTCTCTTTAGTTCTTGCCCATTCCTATTTGAAAAGTTTCTTGCCGTAACATTCCAGCTTCTGAAATCATTCTTTAGGTCTATCAATTTTTTAAAACACATCCACTGGGTTATTTATTTCGGTGCCTATATTTCTCAAGCCCACTGTTGCTAATTGATTGTTTTCATACTTCATCTTCCTGCTTCATTTTGCTCGTATCTTTCCCATCTCTCTGAAAGCATTTAGTCATTTTATATTCTTACTGTTTTTGTTCCATTTGTTAAAGTTCTGCTTTTGTAGTGTCTTGCCAAACATATCAGTCACTTTTTGCCAAGAATGGTAACCTTGAGGGAAGAGTAAAAGCCTAGGCTCTGATTTCTGCTCCTCTAGGAAAGTTGAGGGATGTGAGATGAGGACCTTTTACGGATGGGCATTTCTACGGTTACGGTCTGGGTTCACATCTTTCTTCCCTCTCTCCTCCTCCTCACTCTCCATCATTCCTTGCTCCAAAGAAACTTACCAGGATTTCTTGCTCCATTCCTTTTCATTATCCAGGTGCTACCATTCCTTTTGCAATTGCCTATGGATTTTTCAAGGGGTGGGGATAAGGGACACTCAGATGCTTGTTCTTTATGCTATTGGCTGCTTCCTCCACGCTTTTGGATACTCGCTTGCATCCTGCAGTGTCTAACAGGTATTGTGCTGAGAATGCTGCTTTAGTAGTCAATCATCCTGGTCAGTAATTGGGACAGGACAATGTGGCAAGAGCATACAGACAGAATGCTCTCCCTCTGCCCACCCACTCCTCCCCATCCTGTTTCCTCTGTCCTTCTCCAGGAAATCCAGAAGATTTTATTGCTTCCCACCCAAAAGCCCTAAGGGTTTTTAAGTGTTTTTGTTGGGAAGATGCTGAGAATCACCCTAAGATCCATTAACCTTTCTGTTTTTCTCGTCCATCTCCAGGTTTGGATGTTGGGGGAGGGATATTGTAACTCGAATTGGTTCACTGCCTTTTCTCCATTGGCAGTATTAGAGGGGTTTAAACCCTTTAGTGACTTTCTTTAAGATACATCCTAAAGTGTAAATCACTTGACAGGTCATAGAAACCATCCCTGACCTGGTCCCTCTTTTTCCCAGCCCGATGTCCTCACCTCTCTGCCATAGCTCCCTCTGCTCCTGCAGCAAAGAGCCCTTTGCCGCTCATTGAACACATGCTGTTATTTCAAGCTTCTGTGCTTTGCACTTGCAAGACCCTTTGCTCTGAAAGCCTTCTGGCTTTATCTACAAAATTCCTAGAAAATGTTTACCCATTCTCCCACCATCAGCTAGCACTGAATAATCTTGATCATTTATTCAGGAGACGAATATTTGCCAAGCAACAACCATGTACCAAATCCTGAGAAATGAACTAAGACAGCATCAGTGAGCAAGATAGCCTATGCCTTCTTAAAACTTCTACTGAAAAAGCCGGCTTGGCGATTGACATGCAGTTGTGATAAATTTAATAGCTAGACGATTAAGTATATGATCCTATGGTACCACTTAGTGGTGGCACCCAGTGCAGCTTAAGGGAACTAGGGAAGGCTTCCTGCACTAAATAACCTCTCATGGGTTAAACGTTAAGTGAAAAAAAGGATCCAGAAGGTGTTCCCTGCTAAGAGAATTTTATATGTTGAAAGACACTAAGGTGAAAAAAAAAAGTATGTGAGGAATTAAAAGGATTCTCTTTGGCTGGAATATATGTTGGAAGAGTGGCAAGAGGCTGGGTAGATTAAGTGCCAGCTCCACTATGGCCGCTGTTCGACGTGGTAATAGCTTACCAAAGGGCCGTGACAGCAACTGAATGTTTAAATTTAGTTTTGAGAAATCACTCTACCTATTGCACATAAGAAGAACCATAGGGGCAACTGTAAGACAAAGACCAGTTATGAAACTGTTGTGTTTAATTCAAATAAATGATATGACTTGGATTAGAGTAGTTGAGGGCAAAGTTCTCATTATTCTATGCCACTTTGATCAACCATTATTATACTTCTTGCACAGTATTTTAATCATTTATTTATAGATATGTCTTCAAAAGGAGGCCTGACCTGTTTAATATAGCTAATAACCTTTTTGGAATATGAATTCTCAGTACCTGATAGTGCCAAAGTTCCTCAGTAAACACCTGCAGAATGAATGACAAATGATCTTACTGAATGATTAATTTGGCAGGATTGATTAAGGAGGTGGAGAGTTTGAAGGTAGGGAGCTGACCAATTAGGAGTCAGGAGACTTTGCAACAGCTAGGAATGGGAGAGGATGTGTTGGATTTTGATAGGAATAAAGAAATGTCATTTATAGTAATAGGTTAAAAAAAGAAGTAGAAATAGAGTTTTGAGGAGATTACAAGTTAGGTCGTAGGAAGAGAGGGAATTTCCTGTCTGGTTTCTTCTGTTTCCTTAGTGAAATATGAGAAAAAGGGCATGTGATGGAGGATGGGAGGATAGAGAATATTTGAAGTGAGAGGATGTGAAATGGCTATTTTATACAGGGAGAAAGGGAAAATTCTCCCTAGGAAATTGTAGTAGCATCACGTGCTGAGTCCCATTTTGTTTGACAAATTGTTAAATAATTGAAATAATTAAGCATGAATTCCATTTTTAAAACTCAGATCTATAGGATATCAAAAAAGATCAGATTTAGGGCCCACAGATATGCTTTTTTACTTCCTTTACTCCTTCCCAGTTCTCTTTACACAGTATTCAAGTGCTCTCTTTTCCTCCCCACAAATAACTTACTTTCTTGTAGGGTTTAGTTTTTCCTTACTTTCCACCTCCTTCTGCATTCTTTATTTTTTAATTAGTAACTATTTTTTTCCTCTGAGTTCTTAGTGTCTGTGTCTCACTATGTCCAGTCTTCTCTGATCAGACTTTGGTTCCATGTGAGAGGCTCAGAGTCTGGGAAAGAAAATCTATGGGGCTTGCTATTGCAAGGGACTAGTGGTAGTAGGTGGGTTAGTCTATGGACATTCCCACCTTCATTTTCATCATGTCATAAAAATAGCACATATACTGTCCCTGCCTTTTAGAACAGTATGTCTCAACCATGAACCTGTGTATGCTTACCTCTATGGCTTTCAAAATATTCAGTGGCTTCTTTAGGAATTCAGATTCAGTAGACCCTGAGCGTTTTCAAAAGCCCAGGGGGTGAACCTAATACACGCTCTGAGTTAAGAATTACTTTTCTTACTTGATAAAAGGAACCAGAGCTTCTAGGAAAAGTGATTGACTTCAGTGCTGGGACAAGAAAATATAATATGAGGCTTGGAACCCTTTATGGTGCTAGAAAGCAAAGAATTGTTCAAAAGAGAGAGGTTTGTCAGAGAAACACAAGAGACAAACCTGAAGGAACTAATGGCCAACTAATGGAACAATTCGAGTCAGAAAATATTGATAGTATTGAATTTTACCCATAGAATCAAGCAAATTTCCGTGAGTCCTTACTACTATAAATAAATAATTTAATAAGTAAATGGGAGCTCTTCCTCATAGTAGAATTTCAATTAATGTAGAAGGAAAAGGGAAATAGAGGATCACCATTAGGCAGACACCGTAGTATTAAATATTGAAGATAAATATCCACCAATGTGTGCTAAAATCAGTGGGCAAAAGTTTGAAGAGAAAGAGGACATGTATAGTTTCAAAGTATCTCCCCTAGGATGCTTATCAACTACAGAGAAGAAAATAGTACATTTGCAGTAGAGTAATCAAATACACAGTGACTGAAGTGACCAAGGTAAACATCCCCAATAATAAGACATATCAATAGCATGAAACACTTGATATGATGCACTGAGCAGGACACAACATGATTTAAAAAATGATTCATGCCAGAAATGAGTATCTTCTTTATGGTGCTGAGAAAACATGGTGGCTCAGGACAGTCACACATTTTCTTCTTCCTGGATGTACTGCTCTCATCTCCAGACTCCTGTCCAATACACACACCCTGGCTCTTCTTTTAGTAGGTTCTTATTTTTTCAATTTTCTTCCAGTGACTTCAGACATGCTATCTGACCAATCCAAATATGTTCTTCTATCGTTTTTCTCATAGTTCTTTCTTCGTAGCCCTTATCATAATGAAAGTCACACACTGTCTACTCGTTTAGTGCTGTACTGCATGCTTTTTGATGGGAAGGACCATGTATATTTGTTCATCCAGGATACTTAATACCTGACGTGGTTTCTGAAGTGCATATGGAAACTATAAAGATTTTATAAAAATGAGAATGAATAAGTGGAGAAACAAACAGAAAAAAATTTCCTGTTTCTGAAGTGGAAAATCTGAAATATACTAAGAAAACAGAGTCAGAAGACACAGGCTTGAATCATTCCTGTTACTTACTGACTTTATGTGCTTAGGCAAGTATATTTTAAACCTCTTTGTATTCTAGGTACTACTAAACTTATAAAGTAAAGGGTTTGTATAAGTTCTTAGTATTGGGGAAAGATTATTATTTTAAATTATAAAATTGTTATTCAAGTTCAATAACTAAAACTAGAAGTTATTGAACTACAATAACTAGTTCTGTACTTATTCTAGTTCTGTAAATATCTATTAGATAATTAAATATTTGGTATCTGGTTCTACAAATGTTTAGTGGGTTCATAGAACAATAATTAACATCTCTGAGCCTTTTCTTATCAGTCCCAGAGATAGACAATGGGTTTCATATGAAGTGAGAGCTGTATTGAAAAGGCGAAGAGCCTTTCATTGACTCAGCGCAAAACAGTACTGTAATTGGGTAGTGATTTCCGCTTTGGGCACAAAAGGGTGCATAAGACACATGCTAACCAGATCATTTCCATCCTTGGAACAAATGACTTACTATGTTCTTTAAATATCTGCTAATCATGTCATTCTATATATGTTAAATTGTTACTAAGCCATAGACTAAGAAGTTAATGGGTAAGTCTATTGTGTCCAAAGCTCCTAGGACTTTTAGAAACCCCTTTAGCTTAACTTTACTACAAATTGCTGCTATTTCACACATCCAAACAGGATTCTGTTGATGAACTGTAAAATCAATATTTTCCATTTAAATGGCTTGATTTAATAACTCACAGGATTGATAATATGTTTATTACAAATTTTGATTGTTGATATTGTTAGCAGAGTTAATCTATCAATCCTGCAGGTCTAACAATTTTCTTTGAGTTCTTGCTGAATGAAAACAACTGGGCACAGCATGCCATAACACATCAAGTTAAAAGCATCGGGAAAAGTCTAAATAGGAAACTACAGTCAACAGGATAGTACAAGTATTCTTAGATTTCCAATTGGCTAACAATGATGGATTGCAGCGCCACCTGCTGGCCAGAAGCACTGTCTTTTTTTCTTTTTAACTGTTTTATGATTTTGTTGCCCTCTCATGGGCTTTTTGCTTGTATGTTATCTATAAATGTAGGGTTTATTCAGATAAAATTTCTTCTTCAGTCAATTGACAAATCAAGCCATTCTATTGCTGGCTCATTTTTGCTATAAAAGATACAGCAATAGGCTTCAATGGGAAATATTTCATGTGATTAAAAATTCTCAACCTTATTTTTTCTCCTGTTTTGTATTATAAATAGAATCCCCCAGTAAGAAGCTAAAGTTAGAGGAACCACAAAAATGGAATGACAAGGCACCATTGGAATCTATTACATTTTATTCCTTTGGGTTTGTTTTAGCACTTCAAGTTTAGTATTATTTCTTAGGTAAATCCAGAATACCTGGAGTGTTCTGGACCTGTCACAAATTGTGACTAGCAACCCAGCAGCATATAATGTGGCCTGAAGATCTTTGTTTTCTTAGAGTCTGACTGCTTTGATTGGCTATTACTAACTGCAGATGTGGGCCATCTTTAATCTCTCTCCCTGTAGAGCCGGCAGCAAAGGCACCAGATGCTAAATTAAACTATTAAACATATGATGATGTTAATACGAGCCAGACATCTCCCTGTCTTACTAGAATAAAATTTATTCATTTAAAAATAATATGTAACAACATATTTGAGTTATTTATTTTAATGATCTTTACACATATAATTTTTATTTCAGGCAGTAAGGTACCTTAAGGAATGGATAATTGTTGCATCTGTTTCTCCAGAGGTCATAAAAATAATACAAACACTAAGCAGTTCAGGCTAGTATAGATCCTAATTGGTTGGGAAAGTTAGCAGCTAAATTTTGTGATCTCAGGGCATCATTTGAGTTCATAATTCTTCAAAATTTCGTGGTGACCAAAGAACACAGATATCTTTTCAAGATCAGTTTGGGCTTTCAAAACTTTATGAATTGTTGGCTTCATTGAGAATCTAGAGATTTATCAAAAAATGCAATCTGAAGAAATCAGAACTCAGTCTGACCTCAAGAATGCTTCATTTCTTTCTTTATTTTCTGGTCAGAAAAGGAGAACTCATTAGAGGTTCCCATGGATGGGTTTTTATCTTGATGCTTGAAAAATAAAAGTAAATGCTGAGAGGTTGGCGCATTGGCACCTACCATTTTCCTGCTATTGACCACCCTACTGCTTTTCATTTCTCCTATAATTAATTTCAAAGACATTTTCTCTTCTATTTTGATTATTCCCAAAGTGATTTTAGAACCCTTTTGGTGGTACATTATTATCTTCATAAATTATTAGAATATAATAATCAAATGCGAATAATTTCCTTTCCATAGACAAAAGGACATGAACAGAAGAGACCATGAGATATGTAATCATAAATAGGTTTTTTTGTTGATGAATATGAGCTCATGGAGATAATTGAGTATAAATTTCTTTTAAATTGCACATTTTATTAGTGAATGTTTATGGCATTCCTTATAGCTCCCAAAATCCCTTTTGGTTCATAACAGATTTAATTTTAACCCCATTTTATACTTTTAAAACATGTTATTATTTTACTTTAAAGGAAGACAGTGACGTTTAGGAAGTATACCTGAAAACGCCGTATAAAGGATCCTTGTAAGTTATATTTGTTCTATGGTTCAGATGTTTTAAAGCCTAGTCCTTCTTCTGAAGGAGCTCCAACATTTTTTTAACTCAATCTAATTAATTTACACAGGAACACTATGGTAGTGGATGATAAATACCATTAGGGTTTTTTTTTTTTTTTTTCCCCTAATGGAAAAGCTTTACCATAAAATTTTAAGTTGCTTGCCTAAGTTTTATAGTCCAAAACATAAGCTACATCAAATTTTAAAAGACTATTTTTGAGCAGTTTTAGGTTCAGAGCAAAATGGAGAGGGAAGTACGGAAATATCTCATATATCCCTTCCATCTACACATGCACAGCCCTTCTCATTATCAACATCCCCCACCAGAGTGATACATGTTATAATTGATGAACCCACAATGACACATCATTATCACCCAGAGTCCATAGTTTACATCAGGCTACCTTCTTGGTGTTGTACCATCCTGTGGATTTTGACAAAGGCATAATGACATGAACCCACCACTATAGTATCATACAGAGTATTTTCACGGCCCTCATACTCATCCATACTCTGCCTGTTTTTTCCTCTTTCCCTCTATCCCTGGCGATCACTGATCTTTTTCAGTCTCCTAGAATGTCATATAGTTGGAATTATACAGTATGTAGCCTTTTCAAATTGGTCTCTTTCCCTTAGTAATGTGCATTTAATGGTCCTCTGTGTCTTTTCATGGCTTGACAGTTCAGCTCATTGCTTTTTAGTCCCGAATAATATTCCATTGTCTGGGTATACCACAGTTTGCCCGTTTGCCAACTAAATGATATCTTAGTTGCTTCGAAATTTTGGAAATTATGAATTAAGCTCCTATAAACATCTGTATGCATTTTTTGTATGAATATAAATTTTCAGCTTCACTAGCTAAATAAAAGAGGAGCACATCGCACCTGTAATCCCAGCACTTTGGGAGGCCGAGGTGGGGAGATCACAAGATCAGGAGTTCAAGACCAGCCTGGCCAACATGGTGAATGCCTGTCTCTACTAAAAATACAAAAAATTAGTCAGATGTGGTGGTGTGCACCTGTAATCCCAGCTACTTTGGAGGCTGAGGCGGGAGAATCTCTTGAACCGGGGAGGTGGAGGTTGCAGTGAGCCCAGATTGCGCCCCTGCACTCCAGCCTGGGCAACAGAGTGAGACTCTGTCTCAAGGAGAAAAAAATAAAGAGAGAGAGAGAGAGAGAGTGGCACAATAGGTGAATCATATGCTAAGAGTATGTTTAGTTTTGAAAGAAACTAGTGTACTGTCTTCCAAAGTATCTTTACCATTTTGCATTCTTACCAGCACTGAATGAGAGTTCCTGTTGTTTCTGTTGGTGGTGTTTTCATTCTGGATTTTGACCATCCTAAAAGGAGTATAGTGGTATCTTGTTGTTTAATTTGCATTTCCCTAAGACATATGTGGAGCATCTTTTCAGGTGCTTATTTACATGTGTACATCTTCTTTCGTGTGGTGCCTGTTAAGATATTTGGCCCCCTTTTTAATTGGATGTTATCTTATTTTTGAATTTTAAGAGTTCTTTGTGTATTTTGGATAACAGTGCTTTAATAGATTGTCTTTTCCAAATATTGTCTCCCAGTCTATGGCTTTTTGATTCTCTTCATAGTGTCTTTTGCAGAACAAAAGTTTGTAGTTTTAATGAAGTCCAATTTATCAATTCTTTCTTTCATGGATTGTGTTTTTGGTGTTGTATCTAAAAAGTCATTGACAAGTCCAAGGACATCTATGTTATCTCTTAAAAGGTTGACAGTTTTGTGTTTTACATTTAGGTCTCTGATCCATTTTGAGTTATTTTTTTGTGAAGAATGCAAGGTCTGTGTTTCCTTCTTTTTTTTTTTTTTGCACGTAGGTGTCCAATTGTTCCAAATGCCGTTTGTTGAAAAGATTCTCCTTCCAATTACATTAGTTTGCTCCTTTGTCAAAAATCAATTGACTATATGGGTTTATTTCTAGGATCTATGTTCTCTTTTGTTGATCTATATTTTTCTGATTACTGTAGCTTTATAGTAAATCTTAAAGTCAGGCAGTATCAGTACTCCAACTTTGTTCTTCTTACATATTGTATTGGCTATCTGAGTCATTTACTTCTCCATATGAACTTTAGAGTCAGTCTGGTGATATCTACAAAAATAACTTGCTGGAATTTTGACTGGAATTAAATTGAATCTGTGGACCAAGTTTGGAAGAACTGACATCTTAACAATATTGGGTCTTTTGTTCATAAAAACGAAACATCTCACCATTTATTTAGTTCTTTGATTTCCTTCATCAGAGTTTTATAGTTTTCCTCATATAGATCTTGTACATATTTTGTTAGATTTGTACTTAAGTATCTTATTTGAGTGCTAATGTAAGTAATATTGGATTTTAATTTCAAATTCCACTTGTTTATTGCTGGTAGAGGGGAAAGTGATTGACTTTTGTATACTAATCTTGTATCTGGGAATCATGCTATAATCACCAGTTTCAGAAGAATTTGTTGACTCTTGAATTTTATATATAGATAATTATGTCATCTGTGAACAAAGAGTTTTATTTCTTCCTTTCTAATCTGAATACGTTTTACTCTTTTTTCTTCTCTTACTGCATTAGCTAGGACTTCCAGTATGATGTTGAAAGACAATGGTGAGACGACCTTGTTCCTAATCTTAGTGACAAAGATTTGAGTTTCTCATTATTAAGTATGATGTTAGCTGTAGGTATTTTGTACATATTTTTAAGTCAAGTTGAGTTATACATTTCCCTGTATTAAGCATTTACTGAGAATTTTTAAAATCACAAATGGGTATTGGATTTTGCTACCTTTTCTGCATCTGTTGATAGATTCCTGTGTTTTTGTTTGTTTGTTTTCTAACCTGTTGATGTGATGAATTACATTACTTAGTTTTTCAAATGTCAAATCACCTTTGCATATCTGGCATAATTCTCACTTGATTGTGTTATATAATTCATTCTATACATTGTTGAACTCAATAACTAGTATTTTGTTGAGGATTTTAAAATTGATATTCCTGAGAAATATAGATTAATAGTATTCTTGTAATGTCTTTTTCTATCTTGGCTTCATAGAATGAGTTAAGTATTCCCTCTCTTTTTCTGGGTGGAGCAAGATGGCAGAACAGAAGGCTCCACCAATTATTCCCCCTGCAAGGACACCAATTTAACAACTATCTATACACAAAAAACACCTCTATAAGAACCAAAAGTCAGATGAGCACTCATAGTGCATGGCGTTAGCTTCGTATCACTGAAAGAGACACTGAAGAGGTAGAAAAAAACAGTCTTGAATTGCCAATGCCACCTCTCCCCCACCCCCCTGCAGTCGTGGTGTGGTGTGGGGAGCATTCCTGTGTGCTGGGGGAGGAAGATGGCAGTATTTGTGAGCAGTGTAGTCCTGTTATAGTGGAAATGAAAGCCAGATCAAACTTAGCTGACTTATACTCATGGAAGGAGCATTTAAACTAGCTCTAGCCATAGGGGAATTGCCAGTCCCAGCAGCTGGAACTTGAATTCCTACAAGCCTCATCACTATGGGCTAAAGGTGCTCTGGGGCTCTAAATAAACCTGAAAGGCAATCTAGGCCGCAAGGACTGCAACACTTAGGCGAGTTCTTGTGCTAACCTGGGTCTAGAGTCACAGGACTGGGGGAGGCACATGATCTACTGAGATACCAGCCAGAGTGGCTAAGGGAGTGCTGGCATCACCCCCTCCCCTAATCCCAGGCTATGCAGCTCACAGCTCCAAAAGAGACACCTTCCTGCCTCTTGATAGAAGAGGGAAGAGTGAGGAGGACTTTGTCTTGCATTCTGGATACCAGATCAGCCACAGTAAGACAGGGCACCAGTAAGAGCCATGGGGCTCCTCTTTCAGGCCCTAACTACTGGATGATGTTCCTAGACACAATCCTTGGCCAGAAGGGGATCCACTGCCTTGAAGAGAAGAAACCAGTTCTAGTAGCATTAATCACCTCCTAGCTAAAGAGCCCTTTGGCCCTGAATAACCAGCAGCAATACTAAGGTACTACATTGAGGGCTCAGGCAAGACTCACACTTACTGACTTCAGGTAAGACTCAGCACATTTCCAGCTGTGGTTGCTACGGGGCAAAACTCCTACTGCTTGAGAAAAACAAAGGGAAAAATAAAGGGGACTTTGTTTTGCACCGTAAGCACCAGCTCAGCCACAGTGGGATATAGCCAGGGTCCCCGGTTCTTGAGCCAAGGACCCATACAGGAACCAGGCCATATGACAGGAGGTGAGCAGCTGGTGAGTAAGCATTACTGCCTGAGCTTCACCTCCTGTCATATCAGTGGTGGAATTAGGTTTTCATAGGAGTGTGAACCCATTGTGAACTTCACATGCGAGAGATCCAGGTTATGTACTCATTATGAGAATCTAACCCCATGTGTATGTGAAAAAAAAAATGTGTTCCATGAAACGCCCTAGTGCCAAAAATGCTGGGATCCACTCAAATAGAGCACCAAGTGGGCTCTTGGGGTCCCTGATTCTAGGACTTAGTTCTTGGACAGCATTTCTGGACCTGCCCTGGGCCAGAGAGGAGCCCAGTGCTCTCAAGCATGTGAGTCCCAGGCCAGACAGCATTCACCACAAGCTGACTGAGGAGCCCCTGGGCCTTAAAGGAATATTGTTGGCAGGCTGGCAGTACTGCACATGGACTTGTGGTGGTGGGGGCCACAGATGAGGCTCCTCTGCCTTTAGAAAAGGGAGGAAAGAATGTGAAGGACTGCATCTTGTGGCTTGAGTGCCAGCTTAGCTGCAGTACAATAGAACACCAGGTAAACATCTAAAGTATTGTACTCTTAATCTCTGGCTCCTGGATGGTACCTCTAGACATGCCCCAGGGCCTGGGGAGCTCATTACTCTGAAGGGAAGGACACAGGCCTGGTTGGCTTTGCCATCTGATGATTGTAGAGCCCCAGGGCCTTGAGTAAACATAGGCAGTAGCTAGGAAGTGGTTATTGCATGCCTTGGGCAAGACCCAGTGCTGTGCTGGGTTCAGGTCTAACCCAGCACAATCCTAGTGGTGGCCATAGGCGTGCTTGTATTACTCCACACCCAGCTTCAGGTGGCTCAGAACAAAGACAGAAACTCCATTTGCTTGGGAGAAAGTAAGGGAAGAAAACAAGACTCTCTGCTTGGTAATCCATAGAACTCACCTGCATCTTGTCCAAGACCATCAAGGTGGCACCTCAAGAGTGTGAAAGAATCAGTGGGCTTGGGGTTTCCCCTAAAGCAGATATAGCTTATATCACAACACCCAAGTTCTTTCCAATATCCAGAAAGCCTTCTCAAGAAGGATAGAAACAAACAAGTCCGGACTGTGAAGACTAAAATAAACACCTAACCCTTCAGTGCACAGACACAGACAAACATGTACAAGTATTGACCATCCAGTAAAACATGACCTTACCAAATTAAGTAAGGCACCAGAGACCAATTATCAATAAACAGAGATATGCAACCTTTCACACAGTTAATTAAAAATAGTTGTTTTGAGAAAACTCAAACAAATTCAAGATAACACAGAGAAGGAATTCAGAATTCTATCAGATAAAATGAAAAAAGTGATTGAAATAATTAAAAATAAACAAGCAGAAGTTCTAGAGCTGAGAAAATGCATTTGTTGTAATGAAGAAGCATCAGAGTCTTTTATTAGCAGAACTGAGCAGAAGAAGAAACCTTTGAAGATAAGCTATTTGAAAATACACAGTCTGAGGAGACAAAAGCAAAGAAGAATTAAAAAAAAAAAAACAATAAAGCATGCCTTCAGGATCTAGAAAATAGCTTCAAAATAGCAAATCTAAGAGTTATTTGCCTTAAAGAGGAAGTAGAAAAGAGAGGGCAGTGGAAAGTTTATTCAAAGGGATAATAACAGAGGCCTTCCCAAACCTGTAGACAGATATCATTATTTAAATACAAGAAGGTTACATAACACCAAGCAGACTTAACCCAATGAAACTACCTCAAGACATTTAATAATCAAACTCCTAAATGCCAAGGATAAAGAAAGAATCCTAAAAGCAGCAAGAGAAAAGAAATGAATAACACACAACAAAGCTCCAATACACCCAGCAGTAGACATTGAAGTGGAAACCTTACAGGCCAGGTAAGAGTGGCAAGACATATTTAAAGTGCTAAAGGAAAAAGACTTTTATCCTAGAAAAGTATATCCAGCAAAGAACAGGAAGGAGAAATACTTTCCCAGACAAACAAAATCTGAGGGATTTCATCACCACCTGATCTGTCCTAAAGGGATGCTAAAGGGAATACTTTGATCAGAAAGAGAAGGATGTTAATGAGCAATAAGTAATCACCTGAATGTACAAAACTCACTGGTAACAGTAGGTATGCAGAAAAACAGAATATTATAAACTTGTAACTGTGGTGTGTAAACTATTATCCTAAGTAGAAAGACTAAATGACAAACCAATAAAAAAAAAAAAAAAAACTACAACAAATTTTCCAGACATGGACAGTATCATAAGATATAATTAGGAATAACAAAAGTTAAAAGATGAGGGATGAAGTTAGGGCATAAAGTTTTAATTGGTTTTCTTTTGCTTGTTTATGCAAATAGGATTTAATCATTATCAGCTTAAAATAATGGTTTGTAAGATAATATTTGCAAGCCTCTTTGTGACCTCAAACCAAAAAACATACAATGAATACACAGAAAATAAAAAGCAGGAAACTAAATTATATTACTGGAGAAAATCACCTTTAATAATGGGAATACAAGAAGAAGGAAAGCAAGAAAGGAGGGGGGACCACAAAACAATCAGAAAACCAGTAACAGAAGTGTCAATAGTAAGTTCTTATCAATAATAACATTGAATGTAAATGGACTAAACTTTCCAATCAAAAGACACAATGGTTGACTTCATTAAAAAAACAAGATCACTGATCTGTTCTCTGCAAGAAACACATCTCACCTATAAAAAAATACATAAACTGAAAGCAAATGGATGGAAGAAGATATTCCATGCTAATGGAAACCAAAAAAGAACTGGAGGAGCAGCTATACTTATATCAGATAAAACAGATTTTAAGACAAAAACTATAAGAAGATACAAGGAAGATCACTATATAATGATAAAGGTCAATTCAGCAAGAGGATATAATAAATGTTAATATATATGCACTCAACATGGGAGTACTCAGATATATAAAGCAAATATTATTAGAGCTAAAGAGAGACTCCAATACAGTAATATCTGGAGACTTCAACACCCTACTTTCAGCCCTGGACAGATCTTTCAGACAGAAAATCAAAGAAACATTGGACTTTATCTGTATTATAAACCAAATGGTTTTAATAGATATTTACAGAACATTTCATCTAACAACTGCAGGATACACATTTTTTCCCTCAGCCTAGGGATCATTCTTAAGGATAGGCCATATGTTTGGTAACAGAATAATTTTGAAAGCACTTTAAGAAACCCCGAGTAATATCAACCATCTTCTCTGACCAGCACAGAATAAAACTAGAAATCAGTAATAAAAAGAATGTTTGAAACTATACCAATACAAGGAAATTAAATAATATGCTTCTGAATGACCTGTGAGTTAATAAAGAAATTTAGAAGGAAATTAAAAGTTTTCTTGAAACAAATGACAATGGAAACATAACATTCCACCACTTATGGGATACAGCAAAGCAGTACTCAGAGGGAAGTATATAGCTATAAATGCGTACATCAAAAACATTAGAAAAACTTCAAATAAAGAACCAAGAAATGCTTCCTAAAGAACTAGAAAACAAGGAGCAAAACAAACTCCAAAATAGTGGAATAAAGGAAATAATAAAGATCAGAGCAGAAATAAATGAAATTGAAATGAAGAAAACAGTACAAAATCACTGAAACAAAAGTTGTCTTTTTTAAAGTTAAACAAAACTGACAAACTTTTAGTGAGACTAAATAAGAAAAAAGAAAAAAATCCAAATAAAATCAGAGATGAAAAAGGAGATATTACAACTGATACTGCAGAAATTCAAAGGATCATTCGTGGCTACTATGAGCAACTATATGCCAATAATTTGGAAAATCTAGAAGAAATGGACAAATTCCTAAACACATACAACCTGCCCAGAGTGAACCATGAAGAAATTAAAAGCCCAAACAGGCCAATAACAAGTAACAAGATCAAAGATGTTATAAAAAGTCTCCTAGGAAAGAAAAGCTCAGCAACTGATGGCTTCACTGCTGAATTCTACCAAACAGTTAAAGAGGAACTAATACCAATCCTACTCAAACTGCTCCAAAAAAGAGAGGAGGAGGGATTACTTCCAAACTCATTCTACAAAGCCACTATTACCCTGATATCAAAACTAGACAAAGACACATTAAAAAATAGGCCAATATCTCATGAATATTGATGTAAAAACACTCAACAAAATACTAGCAAACCAAATTCAACAATACGTGGAAAACATCTTCATGATCAAGTGGGATTTGTCACTGGGATGCAAGAATGTTTCAACATATGCAAATAAATCAATGTGATAGGCCATATCAACAGAATGAAGGACAAAACCCAAATGATCCTTTCAAATGATGCTGAAAAGCATTTGAAAAGTTAAAATTCCTCCATGATAAAACCCCTCAAACTAGGTACAGAACATAATAACATAATAAAAACCAAGTGAAATAGACACACAGCTGGTACCATATTAAATGGGGACAAACTGAAAGGCTTTACTCTAAGATCTGGAACATGACAAGGATATATACTTTCACCAATGTTATTTAACGTAGTACTGGAAGTCCTAGCTAGAGCAATCAGACAAGTGAAAAATAAAGTGCATTCATATTGGAAAGGAAGATATGAAGTTATCCATGTTTGCAGATAATATGACATTATATTTGAATAAACCTAAAGACTCCACCAAAAAATTATTAGAATTGATAAATTCAGTAAAGTAGAAGGACAAAAAATCAATATACAAAATCAGTAGCATTTTATATGCAACTGTGAACAATCTGAAAAGAAAAAAAATCCCATTCACAACGGCCTCACATAAAACTAAATACCTATGAATTAACCAAATAAGTGAAAAAGATCTATAATGAAAACTATAAAATATTGATGAAAGAAATTGAAGAAAATATCAAAAAGTTGAAAGACATTCTATGCTCATGGATTAGATGAGTCAATATTGCTAATTTTGTCTATACTCCCCAAAGCAGTCTACAGATTCAATGTAATCCCTTTCAAAATACCAAAGACATTCTTCAAAAAAGTAGAAGAAACAATTCTAAAATTCATATGAAATCACAAAGACCCAGAATAAGCAAAGCTATTCTGAGCAAAAAGAACAAAACTAGAGGAATCACATTACCTGACTTCAAATTATACTACAGAGTTGTAGTAATCCAAACAGCATGGTACTGGCAACAAAACAGAACAAAAAATAAAATCAAAAAGACAGACACACAGGTGAGTAGAATAGAATAGACAACCCAGAAACAAATCCACACACCTACAGTAAACTTGTTTTTCATGAATGTGCCAATAACATGCGCTGAGGAAAAGACAGTGTCTTCAATAAATGGTGCTGGGAAAACTGGATATCCATATGCAGAAGAACAAAACTGGAACCCTATCTCTTGAAATATACAAAAATCAAATCAAAATGGATTAAAGACTTAAATCTAAGACCTAAAACTGTTAAACTACTGCAAGAAAACATTGGAGAAACTCCAGGAGATTGGTCTGGGCAAAAATTTCTTGAGTAATACCCCACAAGCACAGGCAACCAAAGCAAAAATGCACAAATGAAATCACATCAAGTTAGAAAATTTCTGTATAGCAAAGCAAACACTGGCAACGTGAAGAGATAACCCACAGAATGGTAGAAAATAATGCAAACTAACCATCTGTATCGGTTCATTTTTGCATTGCTATAAAGCAATACGTAAGACTGGGTGATTTACAAAGAAAAGAGATTTAATTGGCCCACAGTTCCACAGGACGTACAGAAAGCATGATGTTGGTTATCTACTCAGCTTCTGGGGAGGCCTCAGGAAATTTACAATCATGGTGGAAAGTGAAGGGTAAGCAAGCAAAGTCTTACGTGGCTGGAGTAGGAGAGATGAGGAGATGCCACACACTTTTAAACAATTAGATTTCATGAGAGCCCCATCACAAGCTCTAGGGGGATGGTGCTAAACCATTAGAAACTGCCCCCATGGTCTGATCACCTCCCACCAGTCCCCACAGCACTGAGGATTACATTTAAACATGAGATTTGACTGAGGATACAGATCAAAACCATATCACTCTGCTCCCAAATCTCATGTTTGTCTCATATTTAAGAATACAATCATGCCTTCCCAACAGTTCCCCAAAGTCTTAACTCATTTCGGCATTAACTCAAAAGTCTGCAGTCTAAAATCTCATCTAAGATAAGGCAAGTTCCTTTTGCCTATGAGCCTGTAAAATGATAATAAAAAAATACTACTTAGTTACTTTGAAGATACAATGATGATACAGGCATTGAGTAAATACTCTCATTTTGAAAGGAAAAAATTGACTAAAAGGAAAAGGCTACTGACACCATGCAAGGCCACAACCCAGCAGGATAGTCATTAAATCTTAAAGCTCAAAAATAATCTACTTTGACTCCGTGTTTCATGTTTAGGCCACACTGATAAAAGGGGTGGGCTCACAAGGCCTTCAGCATCTCTGCCCTGTGGCTTCTCTCAAGGGCTGGCATTGAGTGCCTTCAGCCTTCCCAGGTGTACAGTATAAGCTGTCCATGGATCTATCATTCCAGATTTTGTAGGACCATGGCCTTCTTCTCCCAGCTCCACTAAGCAGTGCCCCAGTGGGGACTCTGTTGGAGCTCCAACCACACATTTTCCCACTGCACTTTCCTAGTAGAGGTTCTTTATGAGGGCTCCACCCCTGCAGCAGGCTTCTGCATGGACATCCAGGCCTTTCCATACATTCTCTGAAATCTAGGAGGTTCCCAGGTCTCAACTCTTGCATTCTGCCCACCCACAGGCTTAACACCACATGGAAGCCACCCCTCTGAAGGCAGCAGTCCAAGTTGTACCTGGGCCTTTTTGAGCCACAGCTGGAGCCGGTGCATCTGAGATGCAGGGAGCTGTGTCCTGAGACTGCATGAGACAGCACAGACCTGGGCCTGACCCAGAAAATCATGCTTCCTTTGTATGCCTCTGGGCCTGTGATTGGAGAGGCTATACTGAAGGTTTCTGAAATGCCTTGAAGGCCTTTTCCTCATTGTCTTGGCTATTAGTGACTGTTTCCTCTTTACTTATGCAAATTTCTGCAGCATACTTATATTCCTCCCCTGAAAATGGGCTTTTCTTTTCTACCACATGGACAGGAGAAAATTTTTCAAAATTTTATGGTTTCTTTGTCTTTATAAGTTTAGTTTTATATCATTTCCTTGCTTACACATGTGAGCATAGGATGTTAAAAAAACACCCAGGCCACATCTTAAATACTTTGCTGCTTAGAAATTTCTTCCACCAGATTCCCTAAATCATGACTCTCAAGTTCAAAGTTCCACAGATCCCTATTGCAGGGGCACAGGGCTGCCAACTTTTTACTAACACTTAACAAAAGTTACCTTTGCTCCAGTTCCCAATAATTTCCTTATTTTGAAACAACTAAAATAATATAATTGAATTGTTTGTAATACGAAAGATAAATGCTTGAGGGGATGGATATTCTGTTCTCCATGAGCTAATTATTAGACAATGCCTGCCTATATCAAAACATCTCATGTAATAAATATGAATTTATTGATTTTTGTGGGTATTCAATTCTCTTTTTGCTTGAATGGATTCTGTCAAGTCAGATATAATTCTTTGTTACTTCAAAGGTAAATTTTTTTTCCTTTAGCCTTCTTTAAAAATTTTACTTTTCTTTATCCTTCATTTTCTGTAATTTGAAAGGAGTATAATGGTTAGACCTAGGTGTAGTTGGTCTTTTTAGATGGAGAGGCATTTATTTATTCTGCTTGGTGTTTTTTTTTTTTTCTTTTCAACAGAGTTTTGTTTTTGTAGCCCAGGCTGGAGTACAGTGGCATGATCTCAGCTCACTGCAACCTCTGCCCCCTGGGTTCAAGCGATTCTCCCATTTCAGCCTCACAAGTAGCTGGGATTACAGGCAACTGCCACCATGTCTGGCTAATTTTTGTATTTTTAGTAGAGACAAGGTTTTGCCATGCTGGCCAGGCTGGTCTCAAACTCCTGACCTCAGGTGATCCACCTGCCTCATCCTCCCAAAGTGCTGGATTACAGGCGTGAGCCACCACACCCGGCCTGCTTGGTGTTCTTAAGCTGCTTTGATCTATGTTTTGGAATCTGACACTAATTTGAAAAAATTATCAGTCGTTGTTTTGATGTTTACTTCTCTCTTTTTCTTCTGCTATTCCCCTTCACATATGTTGCATTTTTCATAGTTGTCCAACAGTACTTGGATATCCTGAGTTTTTTTTTTCCTCAGTTTTCTTTTATTTGTTTTGTTTTGTTTTGCTTTTTAGTTTAGGTGGTATCTATTAGTATTTCATCAAGCTCGGAGATTTTTTTCCCTCAGTTATGTCCAGTCTACTGATAAGCCCATTTCCATTATTGTGTTTTTGATTTCTAGTATTTCTTTTTGTTTCTTAGAATTTCCATCTCTATTCTTATATTGCTCATCTTTTCTTGCATGCTGCCTACTTTATCCATTAGAACCCTTGGCATATTAATAATAATTGTTCTAACTTTCCTGTCTGATAATTCCAACCTCCCTGTCATATCTGGTTCTGATGCTTGCTCTCTTTAAACTGTGGTTTTTGCCTTCAGTATACCTTGTAATTTTTTCTTAAGAGCTGGACATGATGTACTAGGTACAAGAAATAGCTGTAAATAGGCCATTAATAATTTGGTAAGGTGTGAGGAGAAGAAATAATTTGGTAAGGTATGAGGAGACCTATGATTAGGTCTCAGTTTTTTTTTCATAAGCCTATGACTCTGGACTAACTTCACAAGTGTTTCCCCGATTTGCTTCTCCCCTTTTAGGTGAAACAGGATGGCTAGAGTGAGCTGGAATTGGATACTTACTTTCCCCAAGGTCAGTTAGGCTCTGATAAAATGCTAGCTAGCAAGTTAGTCCCCTCTTAACAAAGTCTGCCCTTGGGAGAAACTTTTTAAGAATAGAGTACTCTGAGATGTTTAAAAATAGTTCCTTTTCTCCTCCTCCTGCTAGAAGCATGAGGGTTTTCTTTTCTCTCCCATCTTTAGCATGGGAATGTGATCAAGCTCCAGTGGTAAAACTAACACAAGCACGAGGGCCTTGCATGGCTGAATTTCCCCGGAGTTTTTAACTTTGAGATTTATTCATACCTAGCCTCCAACAATTTGTCAGTTCAGGTTTCTTGATCTCAGTGCTGGTTCTCACAAGGATTACTGCTTTAATATGTTGTAATTCTCTGTATCTACCTGCCTGTCTGTCCAATCTGGAGGAGGAGGGCATTCATTTTCCCTATTGCCTCATTTCTGTTACTGATGTAAGAAGTGATATTGACTTTTTTTCTTAGTTTGTTTAACTTTTTACTTGTTAAGATGAAGTGGTGACTTGTAACCTCCTTACATATGGAACCAGAAACCAGAAAAGAGATATCAATTTTTAAACTGAACAAAACAGATATATGCTTATCATTTTTATTTTTCACTATGAGAATACTTCCATTTTAGTTTGCCCTTCATTCATTTGTTTAACTAATATTCATTAGCATATAATAGTGTAGAACTTTACATTGTGAAATAAATGATTTCTATTTTCAGGGTACTTACAATTTGATGGTTAGACACATAAACCTGTAAATCAGAAATTTTAAAATAGTGTGCTAAATAATTTTTGTCCAAAGACATTTGTAATTATAAAATTATGAAAATAAGATGCAATTATTCTTGCAATAAAATACATTAAATTATAATAGAAATGTATAATTAAAATATAAACGAATGTGTACTTATAAAATAGTATGATAAAGGCTTTGACAGTATTTGACATATAGTTATGTACATTTAGTTAAAAGGTAACTACATCTTACTGGGAAATCACTGCAAAAACTTCTTATTGGAGGTGAATATTGAGCTGCTTTTCAAAGGATTAGTAGGATTTAGTTGGGTGGAACAGTCCAGCAAGAAGATTCTGTGTGCGTGAACGCTCAAAGGCATGCATTGCCTGCTGTATTCAAGTAACCGCAGGTAGTTCTCTCTGTAAACATGAGAGGGAGATATGAAGCTGCAGAGGCTGTATAGGACATGAAGATGAAAATTGAACTTGGCCTTGGAAGCTTTAGAGGCTAATTGCAGAAATTTACAACAGATTACAGTTGGGTTTTCCAAAGAGCATTCTGGCAGAGACAATCTCTTTTTAAGGCTGTGTCAACCACCAGGCAAGAGCTTGAACTAAGGTTGTAGCTGTCAGAAAAGGCAAAAGAAGAGGGCTCCAAGATGTTTATAAGTATAGATTCTTTGTGACAGAGGAGTGCGTCCTCTGTCTTGGGTGGCTGGTAAATGCTGGTGTCATTTCCTAAGTTGGAGAATACATCAAGACTGTGTTGGGACTCAAAGTACCACAGATTAAGGTCACAGAAGCAAAAGCTTTTCTCTGACTCATATGGTTTGGCTGTGTCTCCACCCAAATCTCATCTTGAATTGTAGTTCTCATAATCCCTAAGTGTTGTGGGAGGGACCTGGTGGGAAGGGATTCGATTGTGGGGGCAGTTCCCTCATGCTGTTCTTGTGATTGTGAGTGTATTCTCATGAGATCTGATGGTTTTTTAAGGGGATTTTCCCCCTTCACTCATCACTTCTCCTTCCTGCTGCCATGTGAAGAAGACATGTTTTCTTACCCTTCTGCCATGATTGTATGTTTCCTGAGGCCTCCTCAGCCCTGCTGACCTATGAGTCAGTTAAACCTCTTTCCTTTAAAAATTACCCAGTCTCATGCAGTTCTTTATAGCAGCATGTGAATGGACTAATATACTACATTGGTACCAGAAGTAGAGTGCTGCTATAAAGATAGCTGAAAATGTGGAAGCAACTTTGGAACTGGGTAACAGGCAGAGATTAGAACAGTATGGGGGACCCAGAAGAAATGTGGGAAAGTTTGGAACTCCCTAGAGACTTGTTGAATGGTTTTGATGAAAATGCTGATAGTGATACAGACGATGAAGTCCAGGCTGAGGTGGTCTCAGATGGAGATGAGAAACTTTTTGGGAACTGGGATAAAGGTGACTCTTGCTATGCTTTAGCGAAGAGACTGCTGGTGTTTTATCGCCTGCCCTAGAGATCTGTGGAACTTTGAACTTGGGAAAGATTATTTAGGGTATCAGGCAGAAGAAATTTCTAAGCAGCAAAGCATTTAAGAGGTGACAGAGCATAAAAGTTTGGAAAATCTGCAGCCTGACAGTATCGTAGAAAAGAAAAACCCATTTTCTGGGAAGAAATTCAAGCCAGCTGCAGAAATGTGCATAAGTAATGAGGAGCCAAATGTTAATTGCCAAGACAGTGGGGAAAATGTCTCCAGGACATGTCAGAGACCTTTATGGCAGCCCCTCCCATCAGAGGCCTGGAGGCCTAGAAGGAATAAATGGTTCTGTGGGCCTGGTCCAGGGCCCCCCTGCTGTGTGCAGCCTAGGGACTTGGTGTCCTGCATTCTAGCCCCTTCAGCCATGTCTAAAAGGGACCAATGCACAGCTCAGTCCATGGCTCAGAGGGTACAAGCCCCAATCCTTGGCAGCTTCCATGTGGTGTTGGTCCTGCAGGTGTACAGAAGACAAGAGTTGATGTTTGGAAACTTCTGCCTAGAGTTCAGGGGATATAAGGAAACATCTGGATGTCCAGGCAGAAGTTTGCCACAGGTGTGAAGTCCTCGTGGAGAACCTCTACTAGGGCAATGAAGAGGGGAAATGTGGAGTTGGAGCTCCCACACAGAGTCCCCACTGGGGCACTGCCTAGTGGAGCTGTGAGGAGAGGGCCACCATCCTCCAGACGCCAGAGTGATAAATCCACTGACAGCTTGCACTGTGTACCTGGAACAGCCACAAGCACTAAACAGCAGCCAAAGAAAGCAGCCCCAGGGGCTGTATCCTACAGAGCCACAGGGGTGGAACTGCCCAAGTCCATGGGAGCCCACCTCCTGCAACAGTGTGACCTGAATGTGAGACATGCAATCAAAGCAGATTTTGAAGCTTTAAGATTTAATGACTGCCCCAATGGGTTTCAAACTTGCATGAGACCTTTGGCCCCTTTGTTGGGAACAATTTCTCCCATTTGGAATGGGTATATTTACCCAATATTTGTATACCCATTGTATCTAGAAAGTAAGTAACTTGCTTTCAATGTTACAGGCTCATAGGCAGAAGGGACTTGCCTTGTCTCAGATGAGACATTGGACTTGGACTTTTGGCTTAATTTTGGAATGAATTAAGAATTTGGGGGACTGTTGGAAAGGCATGATTTTGTTTTGAATTGTGAGGACATGAGATATGCGAGGGGCAAGGGATGGAATGAAATGGTTTGGTTGTGTCCTGGCCCAAATCTTATCTTGAATTGTAGCTCCTATAATCCCCAGGTGTGGTGGGAGGGACCCAGTGGGAGGTGACTAGATCATGGCTGTGGTTCCCCCATCCTGTTATCATGATAGAGAGTGAATTCTTATGAGATCTGATGGTTATGTAAGGGCTTTCTCCTCCTTTGCTCTGACTTCTCCTTCCTGCCACCATGTGAAGGAAGGATGTGTTTGCTTCCTCTTCCACCATGATTGTAAGTTTCCTGAGGCTTCCCTAATCCTGCTGACCTGTAAGTCAATCAAATCTCTTTCCTTTATAAATTACCGAGTCTCAGACAGTTCTTTATAGCAGGGTGAGAATGGACTAATCAACTGACTTTCTCTTGCCCTCCTGTCTCTCATTTTTTTTCTTTCTCAAGGCACCATAGAAACTAGAATCCTTCTTCTCCAATGTGGGCCATAAAAACCAGAACACCTTTCCCAAAAGCCAGTCATAAAACCTACAATTATTACTCTAAACTTCTCCTTTGCATTTCTGTGTAAAAACTGGTCATAAATAAATTATCTGATCTACCTTGTTTGATTGTAAGCCCTAAGACTCTCATTCCAGAGGGTGTCCTGGCCTAACATCAGAAAGAAGGGGAATACATGCTTAGAGAAAACAAGAAGAATCTAGATGGACAGGGCTTGCTGGGTTTCCCCACTCAGTTATTAGCATTAGTTTTTTGTTCAACATATTTCTATACAGTTGCCCATAGTTTGTTGAACATAAGCATAAAAATGGACAATTTCCCCTGTATCTTTGGGTCTTCATTCTGAAAGCTCTTGTGTTATATGAAACTATGATCAAATACATTTCTATGCCTTCTCTTCTATCCATTTGCCTCTAGTCAGTAATTTTTAAATGAACCTTCAATGGGTGAAGGGGATATTTTCTCTTGGCCCTGACAAGTTGCAAAGGAATACTAGAGCTGAACAGTAATTGAAGGCTGGGTATGGTGGCTCACACCTGTAATCCCAGCACTTTGGGAGGCTGAGGTGGGTGGATCACCTGAGGTCAGGAGTTCAAGACCAGCCTGGCCAACATGGTGAAACCCCATCTCTACTAAAAATAAAAAAAAATTAGCTGGTCGTGGTGGCACAGATCTGTAATCCCAGCTACTTGGGAGGCTGAGGCAGGAGAATCACTTGAACCCAGGAGGTGGAGGTTGCAGTGGGCTGAGATCGTGCCATTGCTCTCTAACCTGGGCAATAAAAGCAAAACTCTGTCTCAAAAAAAAATAATAATAAAAAAGAAAAGAAAAGAAAACAACAACAACAACAACAAATGGAAGTAGAAGCAGGTTTTATGCAGGACTATTGCAATAGGAGAAAAGAGATTTAAGTATAGAACTGGACTCAGTTCTGAATACAGCTTAAGCAACTAGGAATTTATAGCAACGGGCAAAGTTGGGGATCAGTGGATGGAAAATTATGAAGAGGAAACATCAGGGGTAAGGAGTATTTTGGTTAAACTGAACCAACAGGATTCTTGCTGAAGACAGGCCAGGGTGATCAGACATCACTTGAGGGAAGGTGGAGGATGAAGAACCCAACTAGCTATTGAGGGTGATCAGATATGACGGATGGAGGATTCTGTCTAAACAACCTTATCAAGGTTCTTGTTAAAAACTGAAATTTGCAAGAAGTTGCACAGCTAGACCTAGGAGAAGTTTTAAGAATCTGACTAAACTTGGGTCAAGCAAAGAATCTTTGTCAAGACCAAAATATTTGGTGAGTATGAATTCGACTTCTACCCCATTGCTTGTGGAGGCAGTCATATATATTTTATAAATGCTGTACCTCATCAATAAAAATACACATCCAACAAAATTTTGAGCATGCAACTGACTTTACATGCATTTATAATGACTTACATAATTATATGATTTTGTGTGCAATGCATATTACAAATAGAACTTCTAAAAGGCTGAGATAAAAATATATCTGTAAATAGAAGTTTTGATGTTTTCTTTCCATGCCTCATTGATTGCCTTGCAAACTGCAATTTGGAAGTCTCTGCTTTAAAACAAGTTTGTAGATGAGGTTGCCCAGAAATGATCTGTTGAGTGGAAATACTATAAGGTTGGAGGTGAATATTTGGCAATACTTGTATTTAAGATTACAGTTGAACAGAGGACATGGAGACCACAAAGCAGACTGAGAAGGAATGGTCAGAGAAGAATCATCTCACAGAAGCTGAAGAAAGACAATAATTCTTGTGTTTATTGCACCTGCCTACACCTTATTGTTGAGTGCATGCCCTGTGACAAGTCGATTTAGAAGAGCTAGAGACTCAGTGAAAAATAAGATGCTATCTTTCTCTAAAAGTGCAAAAATAAATTTATAAATATATTACAAGGTCATAAAGCTTTATTAAAGCATTTGTGACCTTGTAATGTAAATTATATAAATTTATAATTATACATAAGAACACATTCTGCATTCTTAATGGACTGTGTGTTTATACATGTTAGGGAGATGGAATGCTTCAGAAAGTTTCTCAGAAGAGGTGGTGGCTCAACTGAGCCTCCCAAGGTTGAGCAGGAGTTAGGTAGAGAAAGCTTAAGAAAACTCAGTAAATGCCTGTGACTCAGATCTTACAGGAAAACGAAATTGTCAAAACAGTACAAGAAACCATCTTCCTGCTATAGGCCACCTCACAAATACATGCAAGTACTGGCTCATTTATATTCCTGAGGGGTATTACATTATTGCAAATTGTTACAGATAACAGTACTCACATTTAAATGAGAACTTTTAAATACCTTTCTCTATTTATAGCAGGAAAATAGTTCCCCATTTCTGCTCCCTGGAGGCGTTCATTAGGTGAAGTGTAATGAAGCAGGCAAACAGGTGCTTTTTATGTGCCGTTTATAAAGGGCTGCAGCAGTGCTCTTACCATCCCTTCGGATTCCAACTAGGAGCACACGTCATCAGCTGAGCTAATAGCTCACAGCAGGGACCTTTCCTGTGCTCCACATAAATATTCAGTTTTATCTTCCTCTGCCTGGTGATCGATCATCAGCACAATGTACAGAGAAAGATGGAAAAAATAAATACAGAAATGTGTGATTTCTGGGTCATAAATCCAAAGAAGTTTTGGCATAGTAAGATTTAAGAAATAAACACTGAATATAGGGTTGCTGCATGAGTTATAAAACCTCTGCTGATTGTTATTATTAAGAATTTCCCTAAATCCTCAATATCTAGGGAAAAATAATTCTATCCAATGGCCATAGCTTTTTTCCATTGCTTCTTGATCTCTCCTTGCTAACAACTCATGTCTGTGGGAACTGGTAACATTTACACAACCATTCTTAACAGGTTGATCATAATATAAGCATTGCATGAAGTCTTTGTTCATTTCACTTGTCAGGAATTTAATGTTTTAATTACTTGGAATACTTGAACACATTTCAATTTGGTATATTATTTCCTTCTAACATCCACAAAGTGGAGAATCAATTTAATTCTCAAAAGATCGCTTACAAAATGATCTGAATGAGGCAAATTGAGGGAAACTAAGAAAAATTATTGTCCAATTTAGATAGCAACCCATGATTCAGGTAAGAGTTCTCTATTTAGAATTGCCTTGGAAAACTATTCTTAACAATTTTTAATATGATACAAGAATACAGTGTTCTGTAGTTGAGAACTCAATGTTTTAATCATGGTAGAGATTATACAATACTGAAGTATGTAGTTATTCTTAAATGGTCAGCAATTGTTACCTTTTTGCAGAAAAGGAATGGAATCTTAAGTTAACAAAATCAGTTATAATCATTTTAAGTATGGTAAAATAAAGCCATGACAGAATGCAAACATTGAGGGACATCCTCTGCCAACAGCTTAAGAGCAAACATTCATAAGGGAGGGGTAGAAATGAAAAGAGGTCTTGGAGTTGGATCAATGATCTCTGAATAAGGACTAGTAGTGAGTGAAATAGCATAACATCAGATTATGTTTTTTCTCCTAATTTTAGGATTATGATTTGGCTTTGAGTAGCAAAGACTCAGGAAAAAAAAGGGAGAGCTTAACCCAGTTAAGATGTGTGTGTCTTTCTCTTAAGTCTGGTGGTGGCAGTCCACAGCTGGTGAGGCGAAAACTTAATTTGTTAAGCTTCTGCTCAACCATTTCTAAGATATGGCCCTTCTTCTGAAGGTTCAAATAACAACATCTGGAGCTCCAGATTTTACATCCGTGTTCTCCACAGCAGAAGGAAAGAGCAAGGAGAATAAGGTAGAGGATGTTCACACATGTTGATTCCATGTGTACATCTTAGCCATGACTCAATCACACAGCATACTCAGCTTGCAAGGCTGATGGAGAAAATGCCTGCTTTGTCTTGGTCCACAGCTGAAAGTTGAGAGTTCTATTATTATTAAACAAGAGGAGGGAAAGCCGCAGTCTGTACCCTGGCTGCTTCTACAGAAAGGATGTGTGAAGTAAGCAGGTCTAGGATATACGCAGTATGCAAGGCCCAGCAGCCCGAAGGACAGATTCTAGGCTATTAACTTTCCCATCACCTGGTACTCTGGACCCCACTTGACCACAGGGGCCACCTTGACCCCAGAGAGAGTGTGGGTACAGCAAGGGTTGAGGTTATACCCCAATATCTAGGGAGAGGGTCATAGTGGTATCCGTCCCAACTCTGGTCTGGTCACGCTACAGAAGTCTCTTACCCACCCCCAATCCAGGCACCCAGCATGGAGGTTGCAATGCCCCTGGCAAGAGGATATGCCTAGCTCAACTTCTCCGCCCTGGTCAGGGCAAAGTATATGGAGCCAGTGGCTGACAGGAAATGGAACCCAGCTGTAGTCAGGCTCCAGAGCCCTGTGATGTGGGGAGGGCCCTCAGCAGCCCTGTGGTTCTGCACATGCCCTATGAGTATTCCAAGCTGACCTTGGAAGACACTATCTTCCTCATTCCTACCATCCGGAATCTGGTTTATGTTTTTCTCTGCTGGCCAGCTCCTTGCACCCTCAGGAGATAAGCTACAAAATACATAATCTCAATTTTTCAGTGATTCCTAATAGGATCTGATAATTGGATTTAAAACTGGCACTTCATCATATAAAGACAAATGATAGCATTCTTGCCAATTTAAAATTGATAAGTAATTATTTTCTTAGAATGAAATTAAATTAAAAACATAAAAAAGTTGTGACAAGTTGGAAGAATGATTATAGAAGAGAGGAAAAAATTGTGTTTCTGTACTTTTAAAATCATTTTCATCCCTTGGATTCTGAAAAAGGCCTCACATTTTCATTTTGCACTGGGCCCTGCAAATTATGTAGCTGGTCTTGTAGGTGTTTTCCTACTGAAATATGAGCATATATTGTATTTGAGATATTGGAAGTAAGTTTGTAAAATTTTATGAAGGGATTAATTAGAATATCTACCTTTTGTGTGTACAAGTGTGCCCCCCTTCTTGTCAGGTGTCAAACAAGATTAGATGCTCTACTTCACCTCATTATCTACTTAGTCACCGTCCACAGTCAAGTATGATATCAATATGATATTAATGCCAATAAGACTGTGTGCAGATCAAGTTTTGTATTAGCATTAGATGCAAAATACCTTGTCAATAAATCTGTGTGTATATTGCCTCAATAACCACAATGTAATTTTCAGCATGTCTGATATAGATTTATATACTTCCATTGTATTAAAGAAATACTGAAGGTCTTCTGTGTTTTCCTAAGTCTTTTTGAATAATTGCCCCTTTCCTACTTCTGTCTAATTCTGACAGTTCCTCTATATATAAATAGAAAAGGCAATTTCAACCCTAAAAGGTGAGATTATATAAATGAATGTATTCTCTTGTTTTCCTCTGGCTATGGCCCACCTACTCCGAGTTCTATTTATAAAGCTAGCTTGGCAAGTAATTTGGTTGCCTAATGGAATGGAGGTGAATAACAAGTGGTTCCACTGTAAAATAATCATGTACAAGATGGATGAAGTAGAATGTATGGTTTCAAGAATTTCCTGCACTATTAGCCCTTTGAGAAATACATCTTAACTTTTCTCAATTCATATTTTGCCACCATTATATCACACATTTTCAGTTCTTACAAAATGCACCCATGTGCTAGGCCCAAACTGATGTTTCCAGACCATTGTTTTCTAATGAAACAGCAACTGACAAGATACATTTTTAGCCACAAATACATCTCCTTCAAGGTTGTACTATGTCAAAACACTCTGTGATAAGATGGTATTCTGAGGAGTTACTGCTGATGTATAACACCATATTATTTCTATTTTCATTGAAGATAAATTCATCAGTGCCACAGCAAACCAGCCATTAGCATTCATATTACAGGTAAAATCCAAGGCTGAGAAATTGGAAGAGAAATCAGTAAAGATGAAATTTTATTCATTTTCATAAGCCACAGGTAGGATCTTAATATATAAACTAATTTTTTCATTCAATAAAATTAATGACAGCTTATTATGTATTGATCTAGATAGTGAAGATATACCAGTGAAAATGTCAAAAATTCCCACCCTCTTGGAGCTTATGTTCTCATGAATAGGTAAGAACCCATGTAATTAGTTAAGTAAGTTTAGATGTCATATAGAGTAGATCTTGTTTTCTTTTTCATGAATTAGATTATGAGGATGCTATTTGCAAATATTACTGGGCAAGATAAGATAGTGTTAAGGACCTTGGGCTCTAAAATTAGGCAAACTGGGGTTTGACTCCTGGCTCCTACTCTTAAAAGAGCTTACTCTTGACTTTTGGCAAATAGCTTGAGTTTTGAGTCCTGCTTTTGATATCCATAAGTGGGGCAAAAAATACTTGATTGCCATAAAAATGGAAAGAGATAATGCTTGGAAAGCACTTGGCATAGTTCCTGAAATGTAGTTGACATCCAATAATTGCTTTCTGTGTATTATTGGTGATAATATTATTTAGTGTCCATATTCTCACAGGAAGATTTTGATTAAATGTCTGATCCTCCAGCTTTAAATTCTGTAACAGCCCGCTGAATTAAGATTGCTATATGGCATTGCCTTTCAAATTTTTCTGTGCACAAAAATCCTTGGGGAGCTTGTTAAAATGCATGTTCTTATTCAGTAGATCTGGAGTGGGGCCTGACACCCTGCATTTCTAAGAAGCTCACAGGTGATGCCAGCAATGTGGATCTGCTCTGTGGATCATAATAAAACACCATGCTTTGACAATAGCAAGCAAAATAGTAAGACTTGCCACTACCGGCCAATATTAAGCAAAATGCGTGTCTCCAAACAATAGGGGATGTCAGCTATCTCAATTGATGTGGTATATTAATAATCCAAAGGATAGTAAGGGAAATACTTTGTTTATTGTAAAATAAACTTACGTGAGTAGTAGAGTGTGCAGAGCTTTGAGAGACACCTGAACAGGAGTAACTGTCTTCCGGCTTTTTCATCCAGAGAATCTTTCTGACCTAACTACCTAGACTTACAGTGATGAATTTAAGCTTTTTGGTATAAAGGCCCCTGAAACTTTTCATCTGACCTACCCTACCAGAAACATATACCAAAACTGACTTATTCTGGTCTCTTTATCCAAGTGTATAAAAAACACATTAGTATGGTTCCGTCAGACATGCACATCATGAAAAATCCTGGATATATAATAGTATATCAACACTCAGCGATCCCACTGCCAAGCGTATACCCATGAAAACTGAAAATGTATGTTCACATGAAAACTTGTACACAAATATTCATAAAAGAATCATTCATGACACCCCCAAAGTGGAAACAACCCAAATGTCTGTGGATTGAGTAGATTACAAGTTTGGTGTATTCATACAGTGAAATATTACTCACAGAAATAAAGTACTTATACATGCTATAATATGAATGACCTTTGAAAATGAATGTGCCAAGTAAAAGAAGCCACACACAAGAGGCTACATAGTATACAACTTAATTTATATAAAATGTCCAGAAAAGGGAAATCCATAGAGACAGAAAATAGATTAGTGGTTGCCAGGGGTTAAGGAAAGAGGAGAATATGGAGTAACTGATAATGGGTAGGGATTTCTTTTTGGGGTGATAATAATGTTCTAAAATTAGATAGTGATGATGTTTGCACAATCATGTGATTATACTAAAAAACTACTGAACTGCACACGTTAAAATGGGAACTTCAAAACAAAAGTATATCAAGTGCTCCATGCTTCAGTAGCTTGCAATCTTTAAACAAAATACTTGAGAATAGTAAAGTTCCTGTATTATTTAACTGCTTTTTAAAAGAATGCAGTTTTAAAGGATAGGTCAATGGTAGATTGAAAGCAGAAATAAATTATTTGTGATTCCTCACCTCGAGAGGTAGAGCCTATTTCCTTTCTCCTTGAAACTGAGATGGCCTCATGACTTTCTTTGACCCACAGAATTGGTAGATTGGATGTGTGAGAGCTCCAAGAAAAATTGTGGCTTGCATTCTCACTTTCTTATAAAACTATAGCCATATGACCAAGTATGGTAAGAGAGACCATGGTGAGTCTCAGCTTCCCTAATCCTCACAGTGTCTCAGCCAGAGGCCAAATACAAGAATGGACTTAGCAACAAGCTTTTCATGCAGAGCCTAGTATAAATTGCCTACCCACAGGATCCTGAGCAAATAAATGATTCTATTAAATGACTAAGTTCTGTGATTGTTGGTTATACAGTAAGGTCCTATTTAGTGGACTAGATGCCATTTTCAGTGGGATTTTGCTGATGACCACGTTAAAAATAAGAAAGAGTAAAATATCTGGCAGTATCTGATCAGAGCTTT
This sequence comes from Rhinopithecus bieti, assembly GCF_001698545.2. Lineage (NCBI taxonomy): Eukaryota > Metazoa > Chordata > Mammalia > Primates > Cercopithecidae > Rhinopithecus > Rhinopithecus bieti. Next base: position 250,549 of record NW_016806267.1, read on the forward strand.
CTTTTTATCTTCTTTATATCCTCCTTTTCATCTCCATTCTTGTTTTTTTTTTTTTTAAGATCTTTCTAGCTTGGTTTTCTTCTGAATTAATAAAAGCCTGGCCTCTAAGATACCGTAGCAATATCTAAGAGACTTTATGGGATAGGTCCAAACGCACGCCTGATCTTGTGCCAGAGAGGAAGATACTGACTGAAAGACCTAGAGGTCTTCCTTTCTGTTCCCTGTTTCCTAGAATACCATTTAAGAGCCTGGCTTCACAAGATGGCAGCTATCTAGCAGCAAAGAGATTTCTTATTCTATTATCTGTATTATTTCCTACATATTTGCATGTTGACATGTAAAAACAATCTTGGTAACTGAATGGTCACTTTTTATTTTTATTTTTTATTTTTATTTTATGAGACGGAGTCTCGCTCTGTCACCCAGGCTGGAGTGCAGTGGCCGGATCTCAGCTCACTGCAAGCTCCACCTCCCGGGTTTACCCCATTCTCCTGCCTCAGCCTCCGGAGTAGCTGAGACTACAGGCACCCGCCACCTCACCCGGCTAGTTTTTTGTATTTTTTTTAGTAGAGACGGGGTTTCACCATGTTAGCCAGGATGGTCTCGATCTCCTGACCTCGTGATCTGCCCATCTCAGCCTCCGAGAGTGCTGGGATTACAGGCTTGAGTCACCACGCCTGGCCCACGTTTTATTTTTTATTTTTGGAAACAGAGTCTCACTCTGACATCCAGGCTGGAGTGTAGTGGCACCATCTCGCCTTACTACAACCTCTGCCTCCCAAGTTGAAGTGATTCTCATGCCTCAGCCTGCTGACTAGCTGGGATTACAGACATGCACCACCACACCCAGCTAATTTTTTTTTTTTAAGTAGAGATGAGGTTTCATCATGTTGGCCAGGCTGGTCTCAAACTCCTGGCTTCAAGTGACCCACCTACCTGGGCCTCCCAAAGTGCTGGGATTATAGGCTTGAGCCACCGTGCCCAGCCTTAAGTCTTGATTTAGCTGTCACAGTCTGGAGAGCACTGTTCCCTGGCCTCTGTGGCATTCTGTAGGTATCACTGTTCATCACTATTGCTATCACCAACAACAGCCACATCTTGTGTGCCTACTGAGTATAATGAGCCATATTTCATATCCAGACTAATCCTCAAATACTTGCCTGTTTGGTAATGCTTAACTTTATGCAATAGTAACAATGATTATTAGAGAAGTAAGTTAAATAGTGATTCATTTCGTATAATATTTATTGAATGGCTAATAGGTCTTAGCAATTTTCTAGACATTGGTGATACAGCAAACAATTCCTGGCTTTATAGAGTATATATTTTAGCGGAGGGACAATAACAACCTATAGATTATGAGGTGTGTCCAACAGTGATAAATACAATGGAGAAAAATTAAGCTGAGGGTGGTTTGAGAGGGCTGTTGTGTAGGACATTACCATTTAAATAGAGAAGTCAAATTGTAATTCAAGTCCAAAAAAAATCCTTAACCAATACAGTGGGGGGTCTCTGGAGAAAATGTTGCCCTTTAAAGTTGTCCTACATCAGGAAAAATTGACTGGAAGTTTACACACCTGCCTTGTTTAGTCATTGGATGTAGGTTATCGCCTGGGGGGAGGTGGCTTTTATGCTCAAGGAAGATCCTGAGAAAGTGACAGTGTGAGACTCTGCTGACCACACTCCTACATTTGGGCAGCAATTTCTTATGAAAGAGGATCTGGATGGAGTATCTTCATGCCTACAACAGGAACCAATAGAGCATTTTGAGCTGAGGAGTGACATGATATGATGGACATTAGACAATCACTCTGGTTGCTGTGTCGTGAATAGACTATGGAGACCAGGGCAGGATTGAGGAAGACAAAGGCAACATTAATGGAGACAAAGGCAGAATGAAGGAGACACTGTAGAAGACTGTCTTAACACAGATAACAGATGATTATGGCTTGAACCAGAGTAGTGGCAATGGTGGTGGTAGAAAAGACAAATTCTGACCGTACTTTAAAGCTTAGACTAACAATTCTTATTGATGAATGTTGGATGTGAGAATAGGAGAGCAATAAACAATAACTTTAAATTTTGTGGGACTGAGCAACTAAAAATGTTGTTACTACTACTGAGATAAGGAAGTTTGTGAGAGGGATATCAGGAATTTGGTTTGAGATCTGTAAAATTGTGATGTCCATTCTATGTCAGAGCATAGATGTTGAATAGATAGTTGGAGGATACAAATCTGTAAGTCAGGGCATAATTCTAGGCTACAGATGTAAGTTTTAGAGTCATTAACATACAGATGACAAAAACCTGAATTGACTGAATCATTCAACTATTAGTGTAGACAGGAAAGAAGAGTGAACTGAGCCCTGGGACTGCACCACAATGATTGTGGAGTGAGTAAAACAGCAATGGAACCTCAAAAGGACAGGTTGGTATGGTAAAAAAAAAATCCAGGAGAGCTGGGTGTCCTAAGGGCCAAACAAATTGTTTCAAGGAGGAGAAATGGTCAAATGTCACATGTTTCTGATAGGTCAAGATCAAAAATTGACCCCTGGATTTAGCAACATGCAGGCTATTTGTGGACACTGAAAAGAGAAGTTTCAGTGGAGTGGTAGACAAATAACTGTTTAAATGGATTCAGGAAAGACTGGGGTTAAAAGGCTTTAGTATAGTGAATGAGACAACTCTTCTGAGGAGATTTGCTATAAAGGATAGAAGAGAAACAGCATTAAGGAAGGGAAAAGTGGGTTTAAAAATATGTTGATGAGAATGATCCAGGAGAGAGGAACAAAAGTGAAGATGCAGAAGAGAGGACAATTGCAAGGGCGATGTTCTTGAGCAGGGTAGGAGAGATTGAATCAGATGCACAGTGTGGACGTTGAGAGTAGCCCTGCCAATTCCACCTTAATGTGAGGAGGGTAGTCAGGGTTTACAAACACAGATGTAGATAGGTGAGCAATTGTGGAATGAGACTGGTGAAGATTGTCTTCTGCCTGCTGCTGCTGCTTTTTTTTCTTTTTTTTGGCAGCACAATTGGAATCAAAGGCATCACTGAAAATTAGGAAAATAGGAAGGATGTGTTGGCAGTTGATAAAAGAAGCAATGGTATGAAATTGTTTTCTAGAACAGTGGTCCCCAACCTTTTTGGCACCAGGGACCAGTTTCATGGAAGACAAGTTTTTTTAAGAGATGGTGGTTGGGGGGATGGTTTTTGGATGAAACTGTTCCACCTCAGATCATCAGGCATTAGATTCTCATAAGGAGTGTGCAACCTAGATCCTTTGCATACACAGTTCATAACAGGGTTCCCCCTCCTAAGAGAATCTAATGCTGCCGCTGATCTGACAGGAGGTGGAGCTCAGGCAGTAATGCTTGCTTGCCTGCAGCTCACCTCCTGCTGTGTGACCCTCTTCCTAACAGGCCACAGACTGGTATCGGCATGTGGCTGGTGGGTTGGGGACCCCTTTTCTAGATCATAGAGAAACTATGGTTGAATAATTGTTGAACAGGAGTTATTAACAAGAGTGAACTAGAAAAATAAACAGTGGTCATCGAGTAGGATGTCAGAAACTAAGATATGGAGTGGATATATTTATTGGTAATATCAAATCTAGCTCATAATCATATGTATGAAATTAGATGTTGGCCACACGTGGTGGCTCACACCTGTAATCCCAGTCCTTTGAGAGGTTGAGGCGGGTGGATTATTTGTGCCAAGGAGTTCGTAATCAGCCTGGGCAACGTGGTGAAACTCCATCTCTACAGAAAAAAAACATAGCTGAGTGTGGTGGCCTGTGCCTGTACTCCCAGCTACTCAGGAGGCTGAGGTGGGAGGATTGCTTGAGCCTGGGAAGTTAAGGCTGCAGTGAGCCATGGTTGCACCACTGCACTCCAGCCTGGATGACAGAGTGAGATCCTATCTCAAAACAAAATGAATGTAAAGATTATTGGATGAGAGCAGGTCAATGAATGATTGAACCATTGGAACCATGTTAAAATCATCAAGAAATATGATAAGAACGTTTCTAAGAAGGAATATTCCTGTGGTAGTGTTTAAAGATAAAAAATTAAAAACTGTGAGTTTTAGAGAGTAGAAAGTGAAAAGGTCTAGAAATGGTGATGAGGAGCCAGCATGACAACTCCCCATCTCCAGGAATGAGGGAACGAGGGCTATGAGGACGAAGAGGCAACACTTGAGTGGGCTCAGGTGAAGCCAAGTCTTCAGGAGAGAAATAGACTTCAGACAGGGCGGGCAGCTGAAGGGAGTTTCCAAAGATGCTGAGGCTATAAGGGGCTCTGCAGAGGATGGACTGTAAATTCCTCGGAGAGTTTTGAGTCTCCACAGGCTTTTCACGTGGAAGGGTGGTTGTGTGGATGTGAGTCCTGGGGATAAGGGTTCCCCTGAGTATCTTGAGTGTCTTGTGTTTGGCACAAACTGGGATACAGGAATAAAGAGAACTAGCTGCCTTGTATTATAACAAGTTTGCCCCAGCATTTTGGGAAGGCGAGGCGGGTGGATCATGAGGTCAGGAGATTGAGACTATCCTGGCTAATACGGTGAAACCCTGTCTCTACTAAAAATACAAAAAAAAAAAAAAAAAAAGTTTGGCATGGTGGCAGGTGCTTGTAGGCCCAGCTACTTGGGAGGCTGAGGCAGGAGAATGGCGTGAACCCAGGAGGCGGAGCTTGCAGGGAGCCGAGATCTTGCCACTGTACTCCAGCATGGGCGACAGAGTGAGACTCTGTCTCAAGAAAAAAAAAAAAAAAAGAACAAGTTTGCAAATTCTAAGTTTTGTGATATGCTCTAGTTAAAAGGAAACAACACTTGGTCAGTTGCCTTAGATATGGCATTTGGTATTACACAAATGAGAAAGCCAGTAGTGACAGAAATATTTAGATCTGATTGTGTCATGCAGTTTCATCTCTCCTTAACTCAGCATTTTCTGATGAATTTTCCAAAGTATATTTGAAAGACATGCATCTGGAATTTAAACCAGTTTCTTAAGTTGTAGACCAAGCACTGTTGAATCAAATATTAGTGTCTCAGAAAAGTTCTGTTACCAAATTCAGAAACCTGGGATGCTGTGCACATGTGGGTGTGTATGTGTACATGCACATAAGTGTGCCACACAAACTTTGTACTTTCGTTGTCCTTTTTGTGTGCCTTATTGGAGAATTGAAGTGACAATCATTTTTCACCCTATGTTAATGTCTAATTTAAGTTGGATTCTCCTAATATACTCACATATGCCCTTTACTTTCTTTTTATATCCTTTTAAAAAATACGAAAATTATTGTATGTGTATGAGAGAAACTTCTTTTAGTGTAATATCGCTTTGTCATTAGAATACAAACTGTCTCTTTTTTTTCTTTTTTTTTAATTATACTTTTATGTTCTAGGGTGCATGTGCAAAACGTGCAGGTTTGTTACATATGTATACATGTGCCATATTGGTGTGCTGCACACATTAACTCATCATTTACATTAGGTATATCTCCTAATGCTATCCCTCCGCACTCCCCTCACCCCACAACAGACCCTGGTGTGAGATGTTCCCCTTCCTGTGTCCAAGTGATCTCATTGTTCAGTTCCCACCTATGAGTGAGAACATGCAGTGTTTGGTTTTCTGTTCTTGCGATAGTTTGCTGAGAATGATGGTTTCCAGTTGCATCCATGTCCCTACAAAGGACATGAACTCATCCTTTTTTATGACTGCATAATATTCCATAGTGTATATGTGCTATATTTTCTTGATCCAGTTGGTCATTGATGGACATTTGGATTGGTTCCAAGTCTTTGCTATTGTGAATAATGCCACAATAAACATACGTGTGCATGTGTCTTTATAGCAGCATGATTTATAATCCTTTGGGTATATACCCAGTAATGGGATGGCCGGGTCAAATGATATTTCTAGTTGTAGATCCTTGAGGAATCGCCACACTGTCTTCCACAATGGTTGAACTAGTTTACATTCCCACCAACAGTGTAAAAGCGTTCCTATTTCTCCATATGCTCTCCAGCACCTGTTGTTTCCTGACTTTTTAATGATTGCCCTTCTAACTGGTGTGAGATGGTATCTCATTGTGGTTTTGATTTGCATTTCTCTGATGGCTAGTGATGATGAGCATTTTTTCATGCGTCTGTTTGCTGCATAAATGTCTTGTTTTGAGAAGTGTCTGTTCATATCCTTTGCCCACTTTTTGATAGGGTTGTTGCTATAAAGACACATGCACATATATGTTTATTGTGGCACTATTCACAATAGCAAAGACTTGGAATCAACCCAAATGACCATCAATGACCGACTGGATTAAGAAAATGTGGCACATATACACCATGGAATACT
>NW_016806267.1:260612-289092 GCF_001698545.2 Rhinopithecus bieti
CGTTGAATATTGGCCCCCACTCTCTTCTGGCTTGTAGAGTTTCTGCCGAGAGATCTGCTGTTAGTCTGATGGGCTTCCCTTTGTGGGTAACCCAACCTTTCTCTCTGGCTGCCCTTAACATTTTTTCCTTCATTTCAACTTTGGTGAATTTGAAAACTATGTGTCTTGGAGTTGCGTGTGAAGTCTGTCTGCCCCTAGTCGGGGGTGTCTCCCAGTTAGGCTGCTCAGGGGTCAGAGACCCACTTGAGGAGGCAGTCTGTCCATTCTCAGATCTCGAACTCTGTGCTTGGAGAACCACTACTCTCTTCAAAGCTGTCAGACAGGGACATTTAAATCTGCAGAGGTTTCTGCTGCCTTTTGTTTGGCTGTGCCCTGTCCCCAGAGTTGGAGTCTACAGAGGCAGGCAGGCCTCCTTGAGCTTCATTTGGCTCCACCCACTTGGAGCTTCCAGGCCACTTTGTTTACCTACGCAAGCCTCAGCAATGGCGGGTGCCCCTCCCACAGCCTCCCTGCCGCCTTGCAGTTAGATCTCAGACTGCTGTGCTAGCAATGAGGGAGGCTCTGTGGGTGTGGGACCATCCGAGCCAGGTGCAGGATATAATCTCCTGGCATGTCATTTGCTAAGACCCTTGGTAAAGTGCAGTACTAGGGTGGGAGTGACCTGATTTTCCAGGTGCTGTGTCACAGTCTCCCTTGGCTAGGAAAGGGAATTCCCTTCCCCCTTGTGCTTCCCAGGTGAGGCAATGTCTCGCCCTGCTTTGGCTCTCACTCGGTGGGCTGCACCCACTGTCCTGCGCCTACTGTCCGACACGCCCCAGTGAGATGAACCCGGTACCTCAGTTGGAAATGCAGAAATCACCCATCTTCTGTGTCGCTCATGCTGGGAGCTGGAGGCTGAAGCTGTTTCTATTCAGCCATCTTGGACAGAATACAAACTCTCTTAGAGCAGGTAGACAGAGTTTGGTCTGCATCCCCAGGCCTAATGTATCACCTAGCACATAATAGACACTCAAAACTATTTTGTTCGATAAATGAAAAAATTGAACTCTGAGGTACCTTTCAAAAAACAATTCATTTTCTGTTTCTATAACCTATATGAGTGGTGTGGAGAGAAACCTACATTGTTTCCCCCAAATACAATTTAGTATTATTTTGATTAGAATTTTGTTAATGTGAAACAGAAGCTTTACTTTTAAATAAAAATAAAAATAGTTATAAAAGCCTGGATAGGTGTTACGTGCTAGGCATTATTCTAATATCTTGTAGTGATTAATTTCATCCTCATGACAATCTTGTGAGGTAGTTACCCTTATCCCATTTTACACATGGGGAGACTGAAATGTAAAATATTAAGTGTCATACCATTGAAATGTGGCAGAATTGAACATCTAAATCCAGCCTGTCTGGACCCAGAGTCCATGCTTTTAATTGCTGTGTTATACTGCTTCTAAATGATTGTTCGTAAGAATATGATCTTTTTAAAAATATGTAATTTAGCCTATTAACGTATTGAAAGTAATGGAGAAAGATGACATTACAGAAGATTATAAGAAGATTATTAGCAAATAACTTATTTCAGTTTTCATTAATTTGATACATTAAACACAGCATCATGCTTTTGCCTAAAGCTAGGGAAAACATTTGTTGTGAAAGGACAAACGCCACCATAAATTTTATTATAATGGTTGCAAATGGATGATGATTTTTTTTGTCATCCTAAGATCTCTTTCTGCAATTATAGCAAAATAACTTTTTTCAGTCAAGTGCTTTCAGGCATTTTAAATATTTTCATTCATTTTCTTTTTTCATAGACGGTGATGCTTGAAATTATATAATGACTTCCACTTTTCAAAATCAGACCTTGTAGGAATAAAGAATTACATATGATAGCCTAGTGAAACACTTTGTATCATATTTAAGGTTTGGACTATTTTAAAGAAAAAAATGCCAGTAAGATGCAGTTTAAATTAAGAGAAATTTTGTATATCATTTATATGTTTATTTCCACTTAAGTCTATAAACTTTACATCCTTTACACATCAGAAAAAATCTTATAAAATTAAAAACTGATATTGTATGTTCACAGACTATAAAACATATCTTTAAGTAAATTTTATTTTCACATACTTTTATAGATTTTCTATTGAAGATATAATACTTTAGAAAAAGATTTCCTTGCTAATCCTTAGCACATCAGCTGTTTTCACAATTTTCTGGCTTCATCTTTTGCTACCCAAATGTACAATACATAATGAAATTGCTCGAGTATCCTAAATTATCTTCTTTTTCAAGCCATATTCTGAAAACTCAAATGTCTTCAAAGCCAGCAGGTAATACAAATGTGTTAAGTAGCCTGGTAGAAAAGGGGGAAAATTGTTTAACTGGAAAATGCAAGCCATACCTAAATATTCTTAAATTCAAAACACTTGTCACAAACACTCAACCTTCCCTGCTAGCTTGATGCAGACTGAGGCCCTGTTCTCTGCTGGATTCAGCTTGAAGTCCTTTAGGAAATCCCATCTACTTCACTGGCCTCATATCACCCGACTAAGGACTTATTATATTTCTATAACTTTCTTTGTGCTACATATTTTTACATTTATCTGCCCACCTGACATTTCCAATAGGATGTCCTAAATTCAGTGTATCTCAGGCCAAACATCTCCTTCAAATCTAGTTTACTTTAAATATTCCCCATCCCCACAAATTTGATGCCCACTTCCATTCAGTTACAGTCATGCATCGCATAATGACATTTCCATCAACAGCAGACCACATATATGATGGTGGTCACATAAGATTGTAAAACTGCATTTTTGCTGTACGTTTTCTATGTTCAGATATGTTTAGATCCACAGATACTTAGCATTGTGTTACAGCTGCCTGCAGTGTTCAGTACAGTAACATGTACAGATTTGTAGCCTAGGAGCAGCAAGTCATACCATAAAGCCGAGGTGTGTATTAGGCTGTGCCATCTAGGTTTGTGTAACTACACTCTATGATATTTTCACAAATACGAAATCACCTAACGATTCATCTATTTTTAAAGTGACTCATGACTGTACACAAACAAGAAATAAAGGGGTTTCCTTGACAACTCTCTCTGCCTTACCTCACTTCCATCCTCCCTCGTCCTTTAATTAATCCCTCACCAAGGCTATGAGTTACACCTTAACACATCTCAACCTTCTATTCACCTGCAGGTTACCAACATCGTTTCATTTACTATCGTCTCTTGCTTGAATATTTGCAACACCAGTTTGCAATCTTTCTATCTATTCAGCCTTGCCTACAATCTATTCTTCATACTAAAATTATAGTGTTCTAAAGACATAAATCATGTTACTCCTCTGCTTAACATCCTTCAATTGACTGTCAGTGGCTTCACTTGGTCTTAAAATTTGAACACCTTAATGTGGCTACAGAGTTCTTTAAGATCAGGCCTGCCTCATTCTCAAACTTCATCTGGCTTCATTCTCCCTCTAGTCTTTGTACTATAACCTATCTGACCTCCTTTAGCTGCGCCTTTATTTCCACAATCCCTTCTGCCTGGGAAATTTTTGCTCTACTAACTGTGCCCAGAGCATACCTTTTCTTCCTTCAAGCATCAGGTAAGTGGCATACCCTAGGAAAGCCTTTCCTGACCCTGCCAGACTAAAGAAACGTTTCCTTTGATATAGACACAGGAAGAAACTGTTCCTTTCCTTATCACTATTTATAATTAGTGTTCATCACTGTGACTATGTGGTGAAAGTCTGCCTCCTTCTCTTGACTGGAAGCTCCTTTACAGCAGAGTTTTCTACTTTTGCTCAGAGATTACATGCATCGTAAATATTTTTAAGTGAACAGATGTTTAAATACATTAGAGTATAACCTAACTCTCAGGGCAAACAGCACTCTTCAATTTAGAAAGACTAAAGATACCTAACAAGCATCTGCACTCCTTGGGCATTTACTGTTTGGGGATGCTGTTATTTTCCACTGCTCTGCTTCAGCCTCAGGCCACTCCATATAACCTTAGTGGGCAGATCTAACTGGGGTGCACCGAGAACAGAGGCAGCAGCAGCTTAAGAAGAGTGGTTCTGTCATTTGAAATAGCCTCTCCAGCTGTATCCCACATATCTTAGCGATGGCATCATAAACATCTGCAGCTGACCTCTTCAGTGTGGTTTATAACAGTGGTTTGTACTTGAAGTAGCAAATTGAGCTTTGCTGTCTTCTCCTTTCCAAGGTCCTTTGTAGGCTGACATTTATAAGTCCATATATAGTGCTATTTTTTTTTTTTTTTTTTTTACCAATAATCCTGAGACAGGAGCAGGAGTGATCAATTGCTTTCATTCACATAATGACCCTCCCCAAAGGGGAAAATAATTCTACAGTGTTCCCAGACATGGATAACTTCTGTTAAAATTTATTAGTTGGATGTTTCTCTGAAAGTGTTCAGATTATGTGCTATAGCTCCACTGAAAAATCATAAACTCTTATGGGTCAGAGGATAGTATCTTTCACTTTGTTTCTTTTCAACAGACAAATGCTGTGTTGCGGACACTGGAAATTTCATAAATATCACACTCTGGAAAGCCAGGAATATTGGCCAATTGCAAAATAAGATATGGCAGTTTTCTGGAAAGTTGGATACTTGGTGCATAGAAATGTTATTATATTTTGGTGATAAAAATGAATATTAGCAACTCTGAAAATCCAACATGTATTACCTTGTTTTTTGGGAGTATATTAAAGAAAATTCTAAAGATTATGTTATTTCAGCCATATATACATGAGTATGGACCACTAATAAAACATTTATTTTGTAATATAAGCATCGTTATAATAGCTAACAAAATTAGCAACAATTACCTAATTCTACATAATACCCAGTTTGTATTGAAAATTTCTAATTGTCTGAAAGAGTCTTTTTGTAGTTGATTTGAATAAGGATTGAAACAAAATACCACATTGCATTTGACATTTGTGTCTCTTAAGTGTCTTGATGTCCTAACGGCCTCCCTTCTATTTTTCACCATACCACAGTTTAGTTGAAGAAATGGAATCTTTTAGCCTGCCGAATGTCAGTACCTTGGCTTTGGCTTATTATTTCCTTATGGTATCATTTACCTTGTCTCTCTATCCCCTATATTTCTTGAATAACTATAGTAATCTATATACAGAGAGGACTGGACTGATATCCAGTTCTTTGACATCCTGATTGTGCTCTGTACTTCCTAGTGTATCACATCAGGAGGCACATAATGTCTGCTTGTTTCACTTCTGTTAATTCTTCAATTGACCAGTGCATTTAAGTAGTATCAGCCTGATCCCTCTATTAAGAGATTTCTATTAACTTTTGACCTGATTAGTTAAAAGTTTATTGGTTATTATCCCTATCTGTTATTTAGAGTTTGGAAAATAGCAAATTTTATTTAGAATTTTATTCTAATTTTACCATTTTATCTGTACTTGTTCGCTGTAGCTCTTCTGTCAAGAGGAGTTTTATTTGGCTGACTTTTCAGTAAGAAAATAGGGTAAGTTTTTTTTAATTTTCTCTTTTCTTAAAAAGATTTGTTTTAAAGATAATAAATTGTATTCTAGCACATGTCAATGGTATCTAATCAATGTTAAAAATATTATTTCTTACAGGTTGCACTATATCAGATGTTTCAGTGCATTGCAATCTCTATGCTCTTTGAAGTTCAATTTCATCTAATTTAGGCCAGTAGGAGTCCCATCAAATTGGTTCCAATAGCCTTTAGACATGGTATCCTAGGATCATCTTTTGCATTTTGCACCCCAGACCTGGTATCAGTCATGTCTCCATAAAGTACTGTCCCTTTAGTGGGAAATAATATTTAGAAACCATGATCTGGGCTCTAATGGTATTCTTTACCAGTGGGTTAACATTGTTTCTAGGCCTTTCCAATGGAACAGAGCTAGGAAATATATACATTTTTCAAGGAAATGTTTTTGAAGGTACATACATGTTTTATATTCGAATGTAAAATTACCAGGTTAATACTTCTATGATTTTTCTTATACCTGATTACTTAATGCTAGACGAATAGAGCAGTAGGAATGAAAGTGTTTTCCTCTCCCAGGTTAAAAGATAAATTTATCCATGTTTTCTACTTCTTTTAGAATTTTAATTTTTATATTTAAATCTTAGACTCATTTGCAATTTATCCTAGTACATGATAGAAAGAATGTATCAAATTCTATGCATTTCCACATGCTTATCCAGTTGTTCTGATATCATTTATTAAAAATGTATCTTTCTCTACTGATTTGAGATGACACTTTTATCATGACTAAATTCTATACATATTTGAGCCTATTTTTGATATTCTACTTATTTTCACTGCTCTTTCAGTTTATTAAATAATACTATGCTGTTTTAATTAGGGAGGCCTTAAAGTATTTTAATATGAGATATGATAGTTCCCCCACCACATACTCTTCAGCCTTTCTCTTGTTAATTTTTTCATACTTATTCTTTTTTAAAAACTTCATCACCAACTTGTCTTGTTCCAAGGAAGAACATTATGGGACTTTTATTTGAATTAATTACATTTACAAAATTAACTTAGAATTAACACCTTTATGAAGTTGAATATTCATATTCAAGCAATACATTTCCATTTGGTCACATATCCTTTGCACCTTTAATGAGTCTTTATATTTTTCCTTATATCTCTTATTGTAGTTTTTCAAGTTTATTGCTATATAATTTATTATTACTTTATTGTAAATAAAACCTTCCCTTCCATTATATCTTGCTAAGTCTATTGGTTTAGAGATGTTAATTATATTTCTAGCCAGTTTACTAAACTCTTACTGTTTGCAGTACACTCTTACTGATTTTTTGGGGTTTTCCAGTTATAATATCTCAGCATATGAAAATAATATTCTTTTAAAATTTTTGTGCTATCTATATATGAATATGACATATATAAATATACAGGTTGACTATCCTATATATGAAATGCTTGGGACCAGACGTGTTTCAGATTTCAATTTTTTCTGATTTTTGAATAATGACATATATGTAATGAGATATCTTGGGAATGGGACCCAAATCTAAACATAAAATCCATTTATGTTTTATGTGCATCTTATACATATAGCCTGAAGGTAATTTTATACAATATTTTTAAATATTTTGGGCACAAAATAATATTTTTACCGTGGTTTGACTGTGACCCATCACGTGAGGTCAGGTGTAGAGTTTCCCACTTGTGATGTCACATTGGTGCTCAAAAATTTCAGATTTTGGAGCATTTTGCATTTCAGATTTTTGGATTCTGGATTAGAGATGTTCAACCTGTGTGTGTGTGTGGTGTGTATTAATCACCACTTAGGTAATACCTCCAATTTATTGTGAAATACAATTGAAGATGCTAGGTACATTTGTTTTGTTATAGACTTTAAAGGTAATGGTGCTAGGGTGCCCTCGTTAGTTAACTGTTGGCTTTTGAATTGGAGTAATACAAATTTTATTAAGAAAATTTCCATTTGTAAATGTTTTTATTCTAGAATTATTAATGTGTATTTTGTCAATAAATTTCCAAATTTAGAATTAAACATGCAGAATAATAGTTTCAGCAATTATTCAAGAAACTGTTATTTCTTCTTTACCAATTTTCATCAATGTTTCACACTTTTGCCCCTTTTGTTTACCATTCTCCCTCCCTCTCCTCTCTCTCTCTTTATCTCTCTCTCTCTCTCTCTCTCTCTCTCTCTGTGTGTGTGTGTGTGTGTGTGTGTGTGTGTGTGTGTGTGGTGTAGGCATGTGAGTGTGTCTTGTGGGGAAGAATACACATATATTTTTTTCTGAACCATTTGTGACTAAATTGGAGGTATTATGGCCATTTACTAAAAAAAAAGTCCAGTGTGTACTGAAGGCTTGTGCTTTTTTCCTAATAGTTACTTTAACATACACTTAGTTCATTTTTTATCAGTACTGTCTACCACCCTTATAATGTAACAATAATAAAATTAGCTAGTAACATTTTCACTCTTTTATCCCTTTCCTCCAGGATTTTATTTGATATTTACAATCACACCAATTCACACCCTATGGAGGAGTGAACTTATATAATTCATACATTGTGTCTGTCTTATTTATTAGTTGTTGGCTGTAATAGACTTCTTTTGTAAAAAAAAAAAAAATCCACCATGTTTATACTCTATTTTGTTATGTCATCTCCATTAATTGGTATTAGCTTTAAATTTATATAAATTCAATTTACTTTAGTCAAAGTTTTACAGCAAAGTTGCTAAAACTTACCTTGAATTCTTGGTGGTCTTCCTCTCTGATAGATTCTCAGAAAATGGACCTTGTGTTCAATATTCTTGCAAATTTATAACAGTAATTGAAAATTAATTTGGCTCAATTCAAAATCCTGAGTTCATACTTTTGAAGTATTTGTCTCTGTCATTCTATCTTATGAAGTGTTGCTGTGATGTTTGTTGCCAATGAAATTATCTTTTCCTTTCCTTTACACTGCTTTGGTATTTTTGCCTAGTGCTAAATAATTCTTTAAGTCCAGTAGTTTTACTAGAAATTGTCTTAGTGTGGCTATTCTCTGATACTTTTCCCAGTTGCATGATGTCCCTTTGCAAATGTGTAGGTTCAAGCCCTTTTAAAAATGTATTGTATGAATTATTGTTACTATTTATGCTGATCATATTTTTTTGTCTTCTTAGGATTACCTATTATATCTATGTTGTTCCTTCTTTTTTTTATTGTCCAAACTGTTTTTATCTATGTATCTATTTGTGTAATTTCTGTTTGATGTTTTCCTCCTTGATATCCTTTGTTTTCTTACCTTCCATAATATCTCTTCAAGTTTATTCCAGTTGAACTTTCCTTATTATTTTTTTTCCCTTTAAAAGAAAATTCTGTCTTTAGTTCTGAAAGGTCTATTTTCCAGTATTTCTCTTATTTTGTAATCTCATTTTGAGATTTTTCTTTGCTTAGCACTTTTAATTAATCACTTTAGAGTTTTCTATATTGCATTTGCTGTTTTCTTATATTTATGCACTATATTACAGTTTACTTCTAATTTATCATCAGATTTTTAGTGGATCTTCAGGTTTTTGTATTAAGTTATTTTCTTCCAATATATATTTATATGAGGTTTGGTCACAATGCATTTCTTTTGTTCATATCGAATGAACAAAAGATTTTCTTATACTGTGAGGGGAACAGTCCTGCTGTGTGGAGTGGGTCAGGGTAGTTTCACTACTTGAGAGCTTCCTGTTTTGTTATAATTATAAAGTATTTTATATAAAGTATATAAGTATTTTTATATAAAGTATATTTATATAACTTCTTTGTTTAGCCATGTCCAAAAGTTCTAAGATCTGCTCCCTTAGCACCTCCCCTCATCTACTACCCAGAATATGAAAATTATTTCTCCTTCACTCCTAGGGTTTTTTTCCTATTAAGCTTACCATTTATTCATAGAAGTTTTCCTCCCCCAGTTCAGAGGAGATCTCCATCTTTCCAAAACACGAGTTTTTGATCAATAATTCCAAAATCTTTCATGGGTCGACTTAACTAGTGCCCTCGAATATTTTCCCTAGTAGGTCTTCATGGGTTTTTGGCCCTCTCCTTCACATTGGAGCCAGTGTATCCTTATTCGATTTTCACAAATTGTTCTTAGCTCTGCAAGGTTGAGGATTTCAAAATGAGAGTACTCCACTTTTGTGTGTGAATTTGGTGGATTTTTGATACTTTTGGTATCACAGAGTGCTCCTTTCTCTACCCTACCCTATCTTTGTCTTGCGCAGGTCATCTTGCTAGTGGTGGTATGACATCACCAAATTCTATTCTCAAGAAGTTGATGGGATATTTCATCACTAGATTTTTTTGCAAATGTCCGTGGATTTTATATATATTTATGTATATATATGAATATGTATATATGTGTATGTATTTTTTTACTATTTTTATTTAATGAGAGAATTGAAGAGATTTTAAAAGTACACCTATACATTTCTTTCCAGCATACTACCTGCACTCTGAACTCTATCTTCTCCATTTTCACAATTTGCTGAAAATATTTATACTATACTAAAATTACAGTTATTTTGGCTTTTAAAAGACATAGAGGAGAAGTGTATTTTGATTGTCATTATAAAGAAAACAAAATTTTCATTATGAATTTATAACACATATAGTAATATTGTCTTGAGAATCACACTGTTTTGACATCAATACTTTATAAAGTGCTTGTCAATTAAATATGTGAAAACAGCTCATATGAATGTTTAAATGACCCTGTGGAGATAAAGGTCAAGTGGGGTCAACATACGAGAATTAGATTTTTTTTGTTTTGCTTTTTTGGAGTTAAAACATTGTTGTTTCTGATTTATAAAAAATCTCGATGAAGTCTGAACCAAGCCTGAAGGTCATTAGTGTGGTAAATTTAAAGTGGTCTTTGGAGAATAATTCTTACAAAATTACTATCATACAGAATGGCAGACACATCCTAGCTTGACTGCCTGTGTTGAAAGTCACTCTCTTCATTCAGTTACATTGTGTTGCAAAGGTAATGGAATGTTGTTCCATTGCCTTATATTGTGTAAAGTTATGTTTTAGCAGAATAGAGTCAGAGGTTCTTCTGTGGGTCTTGAAGAAACAAAGAGCCAAGTTGTAAACTGCCTATGGAGCAGGCCACATGGTAGAAAACTATAGGCAGCCTTAGCACCTGAGGGTGTCTTCTTCAGCCAGGAGGAAATGCATTCTTCTAACATCCTAAATGGACTTAGGATGCAGATTTCTACTTCAGTGGGTCTTCAGATGAGGACATGGGAAAGCTGAAGCAGAGGACCCATCTGTCAGTTGTGCTTTGACTACTGACCTACAGAAGCCTGAGATTGTAGATGTGCATTGTTTTAAGCTGCTAAGTTTTGGGTTATTTATTGTGCATCCATAGAAAACAAATACAGCATTATAAAAAGAAAGTGAAGGTGCGGGGAGAGGAAAAAGGAGAAAAGGAAGGAAAAACATGTTGAGGCAGGTGCTTTGACTATGTGATCTCAGTAATGGCTGGAATCTTTCAAACTCACAGGCTTTTTTCCAAATACATTAAAAAATGACATTATACTTTTAGAATTAACATTTATTTCTGGGTGGTTGGCAAATCTTGTGTGTAATATCTTTTGTTCCCAAATTATCTTTTAGCAAGGCTTATTGTCTTAAAATCGTGTGTGTGTGTGTGTGTGTGTGTGTGTGTATATAAGAGCATACTGCATCTCCTCACTTAACGTCATCCACAAGTTCTTGGAAACTATGACTACAGGCAAAACAATGTGTTATGAAACCATTTTTTTCTCTTAAGTGTTACAAAGAAATAATGTTGGAGAAAATGATGTTATTTGAGGACCTGCTGTTTATAATTTCACTTAAAGTCACAGTTTCCAAGAATGTATTGATGACATTAAGTGAGGACTTACTGTATATTTATGCCTCTAAATATATACCCAGGTGTTCATGTACTTGTGCATACACATACCCCTCATGCATATACATAAACGGAAATTATTTGACATTAAATTCTTTCATGTCTTATAATGAAAATTCCCCTCTCTGTTTGATTTATTAATTACTTTCAGCAAAAATTAATGAAAAAAATATAAGTTCAAAATAACGACTGGTACATAAAAAATGTGTAGTGAAATAAATACAATCTCGTGTTCTACTGACGCTTTTGATATAGTTGTATTTCTGTCTTAGTTATGTAATATCTAAGGTAATAATGTAATTTTAATGAGAAGATAAATCTTTTAATTTAAATAAAAGCATTGAATCAACTTAGAAGAAAGGCATGGTAAATAGAAAATTCAAAATATGGTAAATAATATTTCATTTTTTTTTTTTTTTTTTTTTTTTTTTGAGACGGAGTCTCGCTCTGTCGCCCAGGCTGGAGTGCAGTGGCCAGATCTCAGCTCACTGCAAGCTCCGCCTCCCGGGTTCCCGCCATTCTCCTGCCTCAGCCTCCCTAGTAGCTGGGACTACAGGCGCCCGCCACCACGCCCGGCTAGTTTTTTTTGTATTTTTAGTAGAGACGGGGTTTCACCATGTTAGCCAGGATGGTCTCGATCTCCTGACCTCGTGATCTGCCCGTCTCGGCCTCCCAAAGTGCTGGGATTACAGGCTTGAGCCACCGCGCCCGGCCTGTAAATAATATTTCAAAACAGAATTTTTTATTTGGAAAATATTTCATGATAACATTTGATCCTGGAGTTCTTATGATATGGCATGGTGTAAACTATAGTAAGGTAAGGCTCAGCTGGTATTGAGACCTACAGATATATAAAGACTTAAAAATATAATAGGTGTATTAGATGTTTGTTACATGTTAGAAATACCTTTAAAATCTTTTAATCACATTTTATCAGTGAGGAATGTCAGGTTAAGTCACTCATTCAAAGTACCATAGTAGGCAAATGGACAAACCAGGGTTTGAAACTATGCCCTGACTTATTTGTAGTTCATTGTTCTTCCCATTATTCTACAGTGCCAGTAGATCTTAAAGTATATGCCTATAGTGGCAAATATTTGAGTACTTTTTATGTTATGTATTGAGTCATAACAACCCTATGGAGTCAACCCTTTTGTTATCCACATTTTAAGGAAGAGGAGACTGAAGCTAATTTAATTTATGTAATTGCCCAATGTCATATTACTGGAAAATGGGGAAGTGAGAATTCGAACTCCATAACATAAACTATTGACATATCTTTCCTTTTATACTCTTCTTACTGGTTGATTCTTTCACTTTTCTTGGTTTTTCCCATCTCTTAAGTCCATCTCAATGCCCAAGTGGGGCAGGATATGGTAAAGATTGTCAAGGATGGGAAATTCCAGGCTGTTTCTCATCTCGTGGCATGCTGAGCATGACTGAGACCAAAAAATACATATTCTGTTCTTAATTTCCACCTTCTTCTCACTGGAGTTGTCAGAAGGGCCAGGTTGAGATGGTTAAGATGCAGAGATGAAAAAGATCCACCGAAGTTAGAATGCTCTTCAGAAATCAGCAGTGTGAGGAATTCTGGATAGACAGATGCATAATGAATGCCAGACTGAGAATATCTTCCCAAGGGAGGGGAGGTAGTTGGAAAGCAATTACCATTGGTGGAAGTTCAAGTAGGGACACAAAATCCTGGTGAGGAGTGAGTGACAGGTGAATACCCTGGTTTTCGGGCAGAGCATGGTTTCAGAAAATCTTAAGAGGAACAACCAACCGGCTATTGTCCAGAGAAATAGGCTAATAACACCAAGCAAATCTAGTGAGAATCAACAGACTAAAGTCCATGAGTAAATAGGAAAGAAACACAGATTTCTGTCCAGACAGTGCTTGGAAGTGAGATAGGACACCAAACAGAATACTCCTGGAGAAATCAACTCAAATAGAAACTTGGTAATGAGAACTGAGTGGTTGGGCAAAAATTGCGGAAAACGCAAGAGGTGGTTATGAAAACAGGTTATGTACAAAAAAGAGCTGATTATTTAAAAAATAACATTAATCTACAGGAATCAGGTACTGCAGGACTAATGTTATCATACCACTGAATTCCTTGATATAATTTTTTTAAACGTTTTCCTAGCTATTTGATTCCAAAATCTGTGGTACGGCTGAGCATGTACATTAAGCTTACTTAACATTTGGTTTGAGATTCTGGGGAATGCAAGACAGAGAAACATGTTAGCTTCTTGAGGCTTCTTTTGAGTTCTTTTCCTCTCATTCTGGTCAGGTGATTTCTATTATTTCTGCCATTTCCTTTTATAAATTCACAGAAAGAAATTCTCAAATAATAGACTGAACCTGAAATTCTAGTTTTGGATTTATTCTTACAAAGGAAAAGTTTGTTTAACATTAAACTTCAAATGTTAACATATGAGGCCATAGTATCATGATTTTTTGTTTCTTTGAAGCTGCTCTTTTTTGTTTGTTTGTTTTTTGAGACAGGGTCTCGCTCTGGCACCCAGGCTGGAGTACAGTGGGTCAAACATGGCTTGCTGCAACCTGGACCTCCTGTACTCACGTGATTCTCTCATGTCAACCTCCCAAAGTGCTAGGATTACAGGCATGAGCTACCACACCTGGCACAAAGCTGCTATTCTGTATATTGAAACTTAAATATTTCATCAGTTTTTATTAATGTCAGAAAACCTGAAACTGTTACTTAGATACATGGCCATCAAGTGATACTGGTTTGTTAGAATGAAATAGAAAGTATTTTTTAAAAAGATTTATATGCGTCCTCTACAATAGTACAATTTTTATGCTTCACTGAATAAAAGTACAATTTTTTAATATACTCATTTTATAGATGACATTTTTTCTACCCATTAAGTTGTGATACACATGTGTAACAATGCAAATATCACAAGTATACAGCTCAATATATTTCCAAAAGTTGAATACACCTGCATAACCACAGCTCAAATTGTTATGAAAAAAGGGAAGCTCTAAATAATACCAGCCCCTAGCACATACACACCTCCCAAAAGTTACCATACTCCTAATTTGTGGTATTGTGGATTAGTTAATGGATTAGTTTTGTTGTGGGAAATATATGTAGATATGTATGAAATCATGGACACAGAGTATGTCTAAATTTATTTCCCAACATTGTTTTAAAATTCACCTGCAATATTAAAAGAGGTTTGTAGCCCATTTAATCTTGTGTCATATTTCATTTGGTATATATTCCACAGTGCATTTATCCTAATGAACATCTGGGTGGTTTCAGATTCAGGACTATTATCAATAGTGCTGCTATGAACGTTTTATTACATGTCTTTTGGAAAACAGGTATTTTTTTGGGGGGTGCAGTGGAATTTCTGGGCCATAGAGTATACTTATGTTAAACGTTAGTGGAAGCTGCCAAATAAGCAGGGCTTCAGAATTTAACTTACTCTATATTCTTGTCAATACTTATTACTTTCTATTATCATAATTTTAGCATTCCAGCCTTTACGTTCATGTTATTTTGGATTCCAACTTTCGTTTTTCTGATGGCTGATGAAGCTGAGCAGCTTTTGATATATTTATTAAATACTTGAATATACTCTTTTAAAAGTTAAAAATTATCTGCTCAGGCCTTTTGTGCGTTTTTCTGTTTTGTTTCCCGTTTTGTAAAATTGGTTTTGGGTTCTTGATGTAATTTTATAGAAGTCCTCAGTTGAATATATGTGACATGAACGTCTTCTCCAACTCTCTGGGTTTTCTTTTATTCTTTTCTTTAAAAAATTTTATTTTAATAATTGTGGATACATAGTAGGTATATATATTTATGGAGTACATGAGATGTTTTGATGCAGGCATGTAATATGAAAATGGGATATCCATCCCTTCAAGCATTTATCCATCCTTTGTGTTACAAACAATCTAATATCATTCCTTTAGTTATTTTAAAATGAACAATGAAATTATTATTGACTATAGTTACCCTGTTGTATTATCAAATAGTAGGTCTTATTGATTCTTTTTAAATTTTTGCACCTATTAACCTTGCTCACCTTTCCACCAATCCCACACTACCCTTCCCAGCCTGCACTCTCTATGTCCTTCTGCTCTCTATGTCCATGAGTTCAACTGTTTTGATTTTTAGATCCCACAGATAAGTGAGAACACGCGATGTTTGTCTTTCTGTGTCTGCCTTATTTCACTTAACAAAATGTTTTTTGAAGAGCATCCCAACTATTATTCATAGTGGTTGTCCAAATTTGCATTCTTACAAATTTACATTCTTACCAACAGTGTGCAAGGGTTCCCTTTTCTCCACATCCTCAGCAGTATTAGTTATTGCCTGTCTTTTGGATAAAAGCCATTTTAACTGGGGAGATATGATATCTCATTTTAGTTTTGATTTGCATTTCTCTGATGATCAGTGATGTTGAGCACCTTTTTATATGCCTGTTTGCCATTTGGATGTCTTCTTGTCTTGATAAATGTTTATGCAAGTCTTTGCCCATTTTTTATCAGATTATTACATTTTTCTCTATAGTGTTGTTTAAGCTGTTTAGATATTCTGGTTGTCAATCCCTTGTTAGACGGATAGTTTGTGAATATTTTCCCCATTCTGTGGGTTTATTTAAACAAGCAATAACTTTGTTTATTGTTTCCTTTGCTGTGCAGAAGCTTTTTTAAAGTGATGTGACCCATTTGTTCATTTGTGCTTTGGTTGCCTATGCTTGTGAAGTATTGCTCAAGACATTTTTACTCAGACCAATGTCCTGGAGATATTCCCCAGTGTTTTCTTGTAGTTCTTTCATAGGCTGAGGTCATAAATTTAAGTCTTTAATCATTTTGATTTGATTTTTGTATATGGGGAGAGATAGGGGTCCTGTTTAATTTTTCTCCATGTGGAGATCCAGTTTCCCCCAGTTTCCAGATCCAGTCTTTTCCTCAGTGTAGGTTATTGGCACCTTTGTGGAAAATGAGTTCATTGTAGGTATGTGGATTTGTTTTCGGGTTCTCTATTCTGTTCCATTGTTGTATGTGTTTTTATGCCAGTATCATGTTTTAGTTACTATAGCTCTGTAGTATAATTTGAAGTCAGGTAATGTCATTCCTCCAGTTTTGTTTTTTGCTTAGGGTAGTTTTGGCTATTCTGAGACTTTCGTGGTTGCATATAAATTTTAGCATTTTTTTCTATTTCTGTGAAGAATGTGATTGGTATTTTGATAGGAATTGCATTCAATTTGTAGATTGCCTTGGGTAGTATAGACATTTTAACAATATTGATTCTTCCAATTCATGAACATAGAATATTATTCCATTTTTTGGTGTCCCCTTCAACTTCTTTCATCAGTATTTTACAGTTTTAATTGTAGAGGTCTTTTATTTCTTTGGTTAACTTAATTTCTAGTATTTAATTTTATGTGTGGCTATTTTAAATGGGATTACTTTTTACATTTCTTTTTCAGATTGTTCACTGTTGGGATATAGAAATGCTACCAATTTTTGTATTTGGTACTGTATGCTGCAACTTTAATAAACTTGTTTATCAGATGTAATAGTTTTCTTGTGTAATCTTTAGGTTTTTCCAAATATAAGATCACATAATTTGCAAACAAGGGTAATTTGACTTCTTTCAAATTTGATGCCTTTTATTTCTTTTGTCTGAATTGCTCTTGCTAAAACTTCCAGAACTATGTTGAATAACAGTGATGAAAGTGAGCATCCTTGTCATGTTCCAGATATTAGAGGAAAGGCTTTCAGTTTTTCCCCATTCAGTGTGATACTACCTGTGGGTGTGCCATATATGGCTTTTATCATATTGAGATATGTTCCTTCTATACCCTGTTTTTTGAGGGTTTTTATCATGAAGGGATGTTCAATTTTATCAAGTGCTCTTTCAGCAATAATTGAACACATCATATAGTTTTTATCCTTCATTTTGTTGCTACAATGTATCACATTGACTAATTTGCAAATGTTGAAGCATCTTTGCATCCCAGGGACAAATCCCATTTAGTCATGATGAATGTTCTTTCTAATGCATTGTTGTATTTGGTTTGCTAGTATTTCGTTGAGGATTATGGCTTCAATATTCATCAGATATTGGCTTGTAGTTTTCTTTTTTTGATGTGTGTTTGTTAGGTTTTGGTATCAGGGTAATACTTGCCTCATAGAATGAGTTTGGAAATACTCTCTCCTTCTCTATTTTTTAGAACAGTTGAGTAGGATTAGTATTAGTTCTCTTTAAGATTTAGGTATAATTCAGCAGTGAAACCATTGAGTCCTAGGCTTTTCTTTACTGGGAGACTTTGTTATCCCTTCAATCTCACTACTAGAAATTGGTATTTTCAGGTTTCAGAGTTCTTCATGGTTCAATCTTTCTGGTTGTGTATTTCTAAGTATTTATTTCTTACTGATTTTCCAATTTGTTGACCTATAGTTGCTCATAGTAACCACTACTGATCCTTTGCATATCTGCAATATCAGTTGCAATGTCTCCTTTTTCTCTCTTTTATCAACTCTGATCTTATTTATTTGTCTTTTTTCTCTTTTTTTTTTTAGTCTGGTTAAAGTTTTGTTAATATTGTTTAACCTTTCAAAAAAACAACATTTTGTTTTATTGATCTTTTGTACTTTCAGTGTTATTTATTTCTGCCCTGGTCTTTATTATTTATTTTCTTCTCATAATTTTGGGATTTGATTTGCTCTCGCTTTTAAGTTCTTTAAGATGTATCATTAGATTGTCTATTCAAAGTTTCTCCCCCTCTTCGATGGAGGCAGTTATAACTCTAAGTTTCCCTCTCAGTATTGCTTTTGCTGTATCCCATAGGTTTTGGTATGTTGTGTGTCTATTGTCATTTGTTTCAAGAAATATTTCAGTTTTCTTCTTAATTTCTTCATTGATCCGCTGGTCATTCAGCAGCATATGTCTAATTTCTACGTATTTGTATCGTTTCCAAAACTCCTATTGTTATTGTGGACAAGTAAGGAGTTATTTCTGCCATTTTGTTACTCGTATTCTGGTTGTTTGGTCTTTGTTATTTCCTTCCTGTCTTTCATTAATGGAGATAATTTTCTCTGGTGATATGATTTAATTTCTCACGTTTTATTTTTTGTGTATCCATTGCATGTTGTTTGGTTTGAGGTTGCCATGAGGCTTTCAAATACTATCTGATAACCTGTCATTTTAACCTTGTGACAACTTAACACTATTTATATAAACAAGCAAAAAAGAGAACTATAACAACTCTATGCCTTAATTTCATCCCCCAACTTTTTAACTTTTGTTATTTCTCTTAGTATTTTATTATACTGTCTATAACTTGAAAAGTCATTGTAGTTATTATTTTTTATTGGTTCATCGTTTTGTCTTTCTACTTACGATAAGTGTAGTTTACACACCACAGTTACAATGTTAATAATAATCTGTGTTTTTCTGTGTACTTAGCATTACCAATAAATTTTGTACTTTCAGGTGATTATTTATTGCTCATTAATGTACTTTTCTTTCTGATTAAAGTGCTCCCTTTAGTATTTCTTGCAGGATAGGTCTGGTGTTGATAAAATCTCTCAGCTTTTGTTTGTCTGGGAAAGTTTTTATTTCTCCTTCATATTTGAAGGATATCTTTGCTAGATATCCTTTGTAAGGTAAAGTTTTTTTTTTTACTTTAGCACTTTAAATATGTCAGGTCATTGTCTCCCGGCCTGTAAGATTTCCACTGAAAAGCATTTTTCCAAAGGTATTAGAAGTCTATTATATGTTATTTATTTCTTTTCTCTTGTTGCTTTTAATATCCTTTCTTTATCCTTGACCTTTATCCTTTAATAATCAAATGTCAAATGACCTTGACATTTGATTATTAAATGTTTGAGATAGTCTTCTTTGGGTGAAATCTACTTGGTGTTCTATAACCTTCTTGCAGATATTGATATCTGTCTCTAGATTTGGGGAGTTCTCTGTTATTCCTTTGAATAAACTTTCTACTTTCATCTCTTTCACTACCTCATCTTTAAGACCATCTTTAAGACCTTACATTTGCCCTTTTAAGGCTATTTTTCTAGATTCTGTAGGCATGCTTCATTGCTTTTCATTCTTTTTTCCTTAACCTCCTATGTGTATTTGAAAATAGCCTGTCTTCAAGCTCAGTAATTCTTTCCTCTGCCTTATTGATGTCACCATTAACAGACTGAGGCATTCTTCAGTATGCCAATTGCATTCTTTTCGCTCCAGAATTTCTGTTTGATACTTTATAATTATTTCAACCTTTTTTTCCAGTTTGTCTGGTGAAATTCTGAATTCCTTCTATGTGTCATCTTGAATTTCTTTGAGTTTTTTCAACACAGCTATTTTAAAGCCTCTGTCTGAAGGGTTCCATATCTCTGTTTTGCTTGGATTGGGCCCTGCTGGCTTATTATTTTATCTGGTGAGTTTATGTTTTCCTGTATGGCATTGATGCTAGTAGTTGGTCCTTAATGTTGAGTATTAAAGGGTTAGTCATTTATTGTAGTCTTCACTGCCTGGGCTTGTATGTACCTGTCCTACTTGGGAAAGCTTTTCAGATATTTGAAAGGACTTGAGTGGTGTGAACTAAGCTGTAGTAATGCTGTGGTTCTTGTAACCTTGCAGAGGTACCACTTTGATGGTCTTTGACATAATCCGGGAGAAGTCTCTGGATTACCAGTCAGAGACTCTTGTTCTCTTTCTGTGCTTTCTGCCAAACAAACAACATCTCTTCGTCTCTTTACTGAGACACCTAAAGCTGCAGGTGAAATGGCAAAAACACTCCTGTGGTCCCCACCACTAGAACTGCGCTGGGTTAGACCTATAGCCAGCACAGCACTTGTCCTCACCCAAGACCTGCTGTAACCACGCCTTGACTACTACTATGTTTGCTCAGGGCCTTGGAGCTCTACAATCAGAATGTGTCACAGCCAGCTAGGCCTGTATCTTTCCCTTCAAGGTGGTGAGTTCCCCAAGGTCCCATGTGGGTCCAGAGGACCTGTGTGTGAGTCAAAGGCTATAGTCAAAAAACTTAGAAGTCTACCTGGTATTCTATTGTACTGCAGCTGAGTTGGTGTTCAAACCACAAGATGCAGTTTTTACCACTCTTCACTCCCCTTTCTAAAGGCAGGGGAACCTTATCCAGTAGCCACTGTCACCACAGGCCACAGGGAGTACTGACAGACTACCACTAATATTTCCCTAAGGCCCAAGGTCTCTTAAGTTAGGGCCTGGGACTCACCCTTTGGGACAGTGGGCTCCCCTCTGGCCCAGGGCAGGTCCAGAAATGCCATCTGAGTCAAGTTCTGGAATAGAGGACCCCAATAGCCTGCTTGGTGCTCTACTTTCCTGTGTCCATGCAGGTACTTGAAGGCAGCCCATCTCAACTGGTGCCTTATCCTGCTGTGGCTGAGTTGGTGTCCAAGATGCTAGACAGTGTCCCCCCGACTCTTTCCTCTCCTCTCCTCTCCTCAAGTGGAAAGAAGGGTCCTTTTTTGAAGCCTTGAGCTATGCAGCCTGTGATTAGGAGAGGAGTGATCCTAAGACTCCCTTAGCTGCCCCAGCTGGTGTCTCAGTAGGTTGAGTGCCCCCCATCC
The DNA here is from genome assembly GCF_001698545.2 of Rhinopithecus bieti. Lineage (NCBI taxonomy): Eukaryota > Metazoa > Chordata > Mammalia > Primates > Cercopithecidae > Rhinopithecus > Rhinopithecus bieti. The sequence goes on from NW_016806267.1 coordinate 281,684, forward strand.
ACAGTCTGTGGTCCCAGTTCAATACTAGGACTCACCTAAGAGCTGCAGTTCTTCTGTACTGCCTTTCAAGGTTTCTTCAAGACCCAGAGCACTTTGGCCCTTGTTGGTAAGGTTTGCAGAAGCTCAAGATCCAACAGCTGAGATCTGGGGATTTTCCTCTGGCTAGGACTAGTTTAAATGCTCCCTCCATGGGCAGTTGTTAGGTTAGTTTGGTTCATTTTTCCTCTTTCCTCTATTAGGACAGCAGTGAGTTTAATGCCTCATAATTGCTGTACTTTCCTTCACCCAGCACCCAGTGATGCTCTCTGCACCATGCAGCCCCTGGGAAAGGGGTGGCACCTGCAATTCAATACTTTTTCTCTATCTCTTCAGTGCCTCTTTCAGTGATAGGGGATAAAACTAGGTACTACAAGGGCTCCTCTGATTTTTAGTTCTTATGAAGGTGATTTTTCAGTGTAGATAGTTGTTAAATCAGTGCGGAGGTTACAATTAATGGATCCTTCTATTCTGACTCTTGTTCTACCATGCCTTTTTATTCTCAGTGGTCTCTTTTGATAAACAGAAGTAGCATAGATAAATGTAGATTTTCTTAAAGTCATTGTTAGTGTTTTTTATATCTTGTTTTAAAATCTTTATTTATTTCAAGCTGCAAAGATGTTCCCTGATTTTTCTCTATTTCATTGTTTTACCTTTCATATTTAAACCTGAAAACCATACAGAAGTGGAATTGATGTGTGTATGTGTGTCTGTGTATGGCATGTGAAGTAGGAGGTCAAGATATTTCCCTGCTCCTCTAATGGAAATGAATTGCCCTAGACCAAGTTTCTAAAGAGGCTATCTTTTCCCCTGTGCATTGTAGTCTTTTAGCATGACATTTTTAGAGAAATTTTCAAAAGAATGAAATGTTTAAAGTATAATTTATTACCTTTCTTTTGATATATAAACTTTTCCTTTTCCTTTGGCTTATACTAAATTTTAGATTGCAATTTTTAAACAGTTTGCTAACAGTCTAAGAAATGTTTAGAAATTTATTAAGCCTAGGGAGAGTCAGAGTGTTTTGGATTGTTTACCTTTTAGAAACCAAGCATATCCCTTTTCTCAAACAAGGCAGTCTACTAATGCACCGCTTTTCCTCCATTAATTAAAAATCCCCTTAGTTTGCCTTTCTGGCTTATAGAAGAGCTGGTTTCCTTTATCGGGAAGCAGAAAATTAATAAATATATAAGTATCAAGGTTAGGCCCTTGAGAACATAAAATTCATCATATCTGTTTTCTCCATCAGAAAGAAAAGCTTGCTTTTTAAATGCTCCTTCTCTTAATTTTCTTTATTGGATTCTATAGGTTCATACACATATATTTACAAAAGGTACTCTTATTGTTTCAAAAGTCTCAGACAAAAATGGACTGTTGGCTTTAGTCCACTATTTCATGCAAAATACTTCTTTCACAAAACACTGTGTTCTTGTGATTAGAAAAAATATTCTGAATTATATAAAATATTTTAAGAATAAACATATTCTATTTCTATATATGAATAAAATATTTTAATTATATTCAATAAATGGCTATTGAATGAAATGTATTCTATATTTTAAACACTGACAGTTTATGTCTTTATATACATATATATTTTAAACACATGTAGTCACACACAAACACATAAAACTGTTTTATTCAAGGAGTTTTTTATCAAAATATCCATGTATATATTTAATTATACTTTTATGCACATGCATATTTTTTCTAAGTATTTATATGCCTTCAGAATTTTTTTAATGTCTTAAACTCTGCATTCCTAAGGAAACCTGTCTTTAAAACAGTTTCCTTTACATGATTACCATCACAACATGTATGTGATAAGTGATTTTTTTAGTTCAGTGCGTTAGGGTAAACTTCAAGGTAAAGTCTGTAACTATGTCAATAAAACATTCCTTGCTTTTGTGTTGGATTGTTATATTTCAATTTTATCTTAGGCAAAATAGCATATACAAAATGAATTTTAACCTTAAGGTTTCTCCTGGTATAGCCTAAAATTTAAAGGTATAAGCTATAGCTTCAACATATTTAGTATAGAGTCATAGTAATATTGGCCTAAGACAGTTGTTATCATTAGGCCGTGGAAAAATTAATTTACCCCGAGTAAAAAATGATGCTTTGCTTTTTAAGTCACACTTCTTCTCTGTGTTGAAAATTCACAAAAAGAAACTAATGTGTATGAAGACTGATTGGCAGCCACCTTGACTGTAGACCCATCAAAAGATGGAAATAAAGAGCTTAAGATCTGAAGGCACAAAGCCAGTAGCTTTGGTAGTTTAAATGTAGAGAGAAGACACAAAATGAGAACAAAACCTTCAAGGGCTATGATTTTTATCTCTGAAGGTGAGAACCATTTTGCCTGTAGAACTGCAGAGTTCCAGGGACTGAAAGTTGGCCAAGCAGTATGAATGTTCTGTGGTCTGTAGCAATGGTCAGTTAGCAATATTTTATGCAGTTAACCTCATAAATGCTAAGATTAATCAAGTGTGCAAGTGGCATCACTCCTGGGATTGTTAGCAGTCACCTACAACTTAAAAAGGCATCGCACAGAGGACCGTAAAAAAAAACTATAAATGCTGTAAGCACTTATGTAATCATGGCATTCAGACAATGAACACAGGGCTCTTGGTTGGGCTAGTTATCTGGCTAACAAATTCTAGGCAATTCCCAGTAAGAACTTTAACTTGACAAAGATTCTAATGTCTCCAAGGCATATTGATTTGCATTGCGGAAAACTAGCTTTCCCAGAAATTTAGCTCATCCAATGGGAAAACCTGAAACTCCTATTGTTGCGTGGTGGATTTTTGTGTCCTTCTCTCTACCTAGAGATTAAAAACTATCCTGAGTAGCTGGTCCCAAGATTTATTGGTGGATCTAACCAGGACATCAAAGGGTTGCCCAGGAATCTTCTGGCCTAGAAACCAGGAAGACATGGCAGATTTTTTTCTAGCATGTATTCCAAATTTTCATTAGCTAATACCGGCTTTGAGGTCTTATGACATTTTATTTGTAACCAAGATGGCTATAAAACTTATTGTTAAGCCATCAGTCGAAGTGAAGTCAATCAGAGAAAGTCATATGTCTTTGGAGGAACATTTTGGGAAAGGAAAATGTTGTTGTGATTGTAATGTTATTTTGATTTAAAAAAGTTTTTAATTTATAAAATAACCACACACTTGGTTTAATGATCCCTAAGGCATAATATGAAGATAATTGAGCATAATTTGAGAAAACAGAGAGAATAGCATGAATGTTTCCAAAAATATTCCTTACAGCAGGGGTCCCCAACCCCTAGGCTACAGACCAGTTACTGGTCTGTGCCCTGTTAGAAACCGGGTTGCACAGCAGGGGATGAGGAGGCACAAGGTGTTACCGCCTGAGCTCCATTTCACATCATCTCAGAAGTGGCATTACCTTCTCATAGGAGCGTGAACTCTATTGTGAATTGAGCAAGTGAGGGATCTAGGTTGTGCATGCCTTATGATAATCTAATACCTGATGACCTGAGGTGGAACAGTTTCATCCCAAAACAATCCTTCACCCCTACCTTCTGTGGAAAAATTGTCTTCCACAAAACCGGTCCCTGGTGTCAAAAATGTTGGGGACCGGTGTCTTACAGATTTTGTGTAATTCAACGGCTTGAATATGGTGAATTGCAGCCTAATTCTATTTTTGTGATTTCACCAGATGAAGAAAACACCTAATCTAGAGCACCTAAAAAAAGTTTCCATGAGAGTTTGCCTAGCTTGGGTACTCTAATTTTTACTATTTTCTCCTCTTCTCGGGGAAACAAAGTGTCATAGTTATGCAAAACACTGCTCCGGAGGTAAAAATTCACCATTTATGTGGATCCTAGGTTTTCTCCAAAGTAATGAATCTTTCATACAGTTTTGTCCTCTGCAGTTTACTTTTTCTGTAGAAAATTGCATGGTTATAGAGCAATTTCTAGAATACCCAACTTGAACATTTTCTGTGCCAAAATCCATTTGATCAAAAAAAGTGATGCTAAGCCATGTCATGTCGTTTCCAGCTGTCTCTGAAGTGCTGAATGATAATCAATAGGCCCACCTGGAAACTCCCTTTTTGCTGAGGGAGTTCAGAATATCTACTTGTATGCCAGGCGAGAATGCCAAGACAATGTAATATGAGAAGTAAGTTTTTTCTAGAAAAATCTACACTGCAGCGAACAAGTGATGCATTAGGATTGAGAGAGGACAGAAGAGAATATAATTTAGGGGACTACAGAGAAGAAAGAAATGAAAATTTATGAAAATAGGGGAAAGGAGTTTTACTTTATCTTGTGAGGGAAACAAGCATGGATATAAAAACTATGAGTAAAAAAATGTTACTTGCCTCTATTATATAGATGTTTATAACAATTGCTTGAAAAGAAACAACTATTGGCAAAGAAATTACTCTTAATGTAAGGTCTAAAGTGAAATGTCCATTGTAGAAGTAATAGCAGTTGAAGTACCAACATATACTCCAGTCATCTCTCTCAGTTACATTCTTGGTTGTGTATAAAGGAATTATTTCAATTATTTTTTCCCCTGATCTTTAGATATTGGTGTTCATACGTAAAATTCCTATTCGTTTTTCAAGATGAAATTCCAGATGATACTTCTCTTGACTTCAGTGGTATAATCCAGATTCCTCCTGCTTAAAGATACTTATACATGTTCTATTATAGTGCTCAACTTATTGTGTTATATGTAATTGTAAGTCTCTATCTTTTTCATGTCTTCTATCCTGTCTTCATGTCTTGCTTGTACCTTAGTTTTGGACAGTATGTGGTACATATACTCATTGCCCTATAAGTGAGTATTGGATTACTAAATATAGAGGAAAAGCACTCTTTCTCTAGACTGACACCTGAGTTATAAAATAATTCCCTTCTTGACCCCAGACTACAACAAAATATTCATTTGTTCAGTCAATGAATATTGATTAAGTACCTAGAATGATCGAGCACACAGCTACTTCTAGTGTGTTCACCATTGTTATATTTTATTTTTTCTCATCTCATCTGTTTCTTTTTTTTCATGGTTATTTTATTAGCAAATATGGGGTGTTCATTTTTACTTTGTCTTCATCTTCATATTTATTTACAAGTTTGTAGAATGCAAATATTTTTGAAACGAAAATAAAAGCCACCTAATATATATTTTTTCAAATTGGCATTAGTTTATAAAATTTCCTTGCTATTATCTTCTGTGTGTGTGTATATATGTGTGCACATTTGTGTTTGCCTATTTTATCCTGTAATACTCATAAGAACTGAATCTGCCTATTGTTATAAGGAAGTGTATGGATGTTCTTTTGATAAGAGTAAAACTTGATGTATAAGGGGAAAAAGACACATAGCCATTAATTAATTAATTAATCTATGTATTTACTTATTCAATAAAGATTTACTGATGTCTTACTGTTTATAGAGGAGTTTAAGCATGCAAAAGACCTAGATTTTGCTCTCAGAGAGCATTTTGATTCTCTGCCACTTCCTCTTTTTGCCAAAATGGGATATTCAATAATTTTGGTTACATTTATTTCTTTTCTTATTTGACTACATACTAATGATCAAGGTCCTTTGAACTTTATGCATCTCTTTGTAAATGGATGATGCTTATAATTTATTGTTTCCAAAACGCATTCCTGGATGTAACCTTATACCTTCTTTTCAACCATCACTTATAAGGCAAAGCAGAGATTCAAGCAATTCCTGTAAGAAGAGGGAAGTGCATTCTGTAAACCTTGTGTTACATGTCTATTTGGCAAGAACTTCTCGAATATCTGGGAAAATGCTTGTTGTTTCTGGATATTTACCTAAATATTACTGATTTCATAGCATGTTTACCATGGAAATGCAGAATCAGACATTTTTCAGTTTAGTCGAGAAAATATTTGTAATTCATAAGCCATTAATTGCATTCAATTTTCACTTGGCTTGATTAATGTTCTGTATTGATGACAATCTCAAGAGTAAATTCAGACTTGCTTTGTAATTTCTAAGGGATTTTTTATCCGTGTAAAAAATTATCCTGTTTTATGTGTTATTGAATGTTGAATCATTCAAATACCTGAGCTGAATGTTTTTTATATTAGTTTATAAGAATTGATTATAACTTGGTAATGCGTAAAATTCTGGTTATACAGCAATTCAGTGATTTCAGGTGCCATAAGTCATTTAAACTTTTGGCCAAAAGATATATATCTCTCACATTTTAATTCAATGAAAACCTTATTTTAGGAACTAAAATTCTATTTAAATGTTTTTTGCTTTCTACCATTTTAATTATTTTTAAAATATCTATAAAATTATGGTTGCTTCTTTCAAAATTATTTGTCCCTGTAGAGCTCCTATCTTTGATAACAGGATCTATAATTCACCCACTATTATTCAAAGAGTCAGATCTGTTATACATCTCTTTGAAATAAAAATTAATGGCCTGAAAAATTAAGCATCCGTTTTCAAGGACTATGAGATTTTAGTCTATGGGATGCCTCTAGCTTTTTAAATGTTATATTGTAACATTACTGGCTGTAGGTTTGCAAGTGCAAAGTGCCCTTATTACATATGAAAATATTTTATTTTTTAGGCTCATTCACTTCATGCAGCACATAAATAATTATTTGGCATATAGATGTAGAGCTAGGTACTGGAGATAAAATGATAAGCAAAAACAGGCAAGTTTCTATTCTTGTGTTGCTTAGTCTGGTGGGTAAGTCAGGCATTAATTAATCACAAACATTGTAAATGCAACTGTGACACATACTATAAAGGAGGTATACATGATAATCCACATGAGAGATTTCACTTGGCGTGGAGGTCAAGGAGGACTTCTAGGAGGAAGCATCACTTAAGCTGAGATGCCAGGAATAAATAAGATTTTAATCCATGAAGAAAGAAGAAAGAAAACTTACAGGCCGAGCAACAAATGTTTCAACATGTGTGCTAAGAAATAATGGAAATGAAATTATAATTGTTTATTAATGAAGGACGTGGTTTTCTTTTCCAAGATGGTTGACTAGAAGAATTTTCAGGATAAGTTATCCACTTAGAAGAACCAAAGTAATGTGTAGACAATCACACTTTGAATACATTATTCAAGCAGGAACATGGGAGCTCAACAGAAAAGCAAAAAGAAACTTTAAAATCTAGGAAGAAGGGGGGGTGCGGAGCAAGATGGCCGAATAGGAACAGCTCCAGTCTCCAACTCCCAGCGCGAGCGACACAGAAGACCGGTGATTTCTGCATTTTCAACTGAGGTACTGGGGTCATCTCACTAGGGAGTGCCGGACAATCGGTGCTGGTCAGCTGCTGCAGCCTGACCAGCGAGAGCTGAAGCAGGGCGAGGCATCGCCTCACCTGGAAG